>NC_057795.1:397929243-397942944 GCF_018294505.1 Triticum aestivum | reverse complement strand
AAACAAAGGGGTGGTCTTATTGGTTTCGGGGATATAGGAGAAGAGTGAGAGGCGCGGGGGGGGGGGTAGCTAGAAGGAGATTGTTAAGTGTGAGTGTGTGTTTTGCCCATCCAGGCGGAAGTTATGTGCACAAAAGAGGAGAAGGATTCGATGTGGCGTTAGGATTGAGGGTAATTAACTACGTATGGAGACATAGAGACCTTGAACGTGCATGTGTGAGAGGTATACATGTATACGTGGGATGTGTGTGTGTGCGCGCCCGCATGATCGAGATAAAAGAAAGAAGACATAAGTCCTAAGATCAACGACATGGGAGAGACGGATCGGTATGACAATATGCATGCATGTGAGAATGCAGGGAAGAAGGCCCGACAATTGAGCATGTGTTTTTGTCTTTAAGAGATAGTGGCATGGGCTGGAGCATGCATCTATGGCGAGCAGAGGGGGTGAGGCGTAACGATTGTGAAAAAGAGATCAACCTATAAATGCATATGTATGGTTAGACATATATAGTGTGGGTGATAGGAAGCAAGACTCCGTGCGAGAAAGAAATGTTGACGGAGAAACTACAGATAGATACGGAGATGGAGATGCTAGCTAGAGAGACATCCGTTAGTTTGGGTGTCGGAGATGACCGTCGGGTGGTTCAAAGGGTGAAGTTATATATGTGTGTGAGAGGGCACTTGACTGCATGTAGAGAGAAACATATGTAGTGTGCGTGATAGGAATCAAGAGTGCGGGCGAGAAAGAAGGTTGATGGAAAAACAGATAAATAGAAAGATAAAGATGCTAGCTAGTGTGCGTTGGAGATAGGAGTCGAGTGGATCAGAAGGCTGGGTTATGTGTGTGGGTGTGAGAGAGATAGAGAGAGGGTGCATGTGAGTCACATACAAAACAGATATCAGAGAGAAATGAGATCCAGAGAGATGGAGTTTTGTGTCTGCGAGAGAGAAAGATATTTCACAACGAGAGTGATAGCTAGAAAGACATATGAGGGAACGCAAGATATCTCTAGGGAGAGAGGGTGTGTTTGAGCGACATACAAGAGAACAATGGAGAAATATGAGACCCTGGGAGACAGAGTTTGTGTTTGTGTGTGAGAAGGAGATATTGAAGAGGAAGAGTCGTAGGTTCTCATATCTAAGGAGCGAAAGACATCTCTGTATGAGGGGTGTGCGAGTGGCACACATGGGAATAGTTGAGAGAAATGAGACCCCGGGAGACAAAGTTTTGTGTTTGTATGAGAGAAAGAGATTCCACATGGAGAATCATAGCTAGAGACACATAGCAGGGAGCAAGATATACTTAGAGAGAGATAGAGTGATGAAGGTCGAGAGAGAGAGAGTACCGTCAGTGTGTTACGAAGATAAAAGATCATTGTCGACATACAGGTAGCACGAGAGATGCCTGAGAGACGATGAACACGTATAGGTCCAGAGAGATAGTCCTATATAAGCATGAGTGATAGCTATATGAGACGAATATCTGGATTAAAGGGGATTCAAATATTTAAACTGGAGATCACGACATCGATAATATCATAACGCAAATTGGTGTATCAAACATGCATATTCATTTGAATTTGGGCACACGTGTAATGTTATATAGTTTATCAATATTGGTGACCCATAGATTCTTCAATTACAAACAATGCATGGTTTATATGCAATTAATGTCTAAACGGGATTACACTATATGTTGCATGTGTGAAACACATTATACATGTTTGAGAAGTTAAAAAAACCCACATGAAACACACATTAATTGGAGACAGTTAGCAAGGAATGCATACATTGGATTTCAACATAAAGTGGTTTCAAATATTTGAAAATCCAAATTGATGGATACAACCTTATGAATCTGAGATCATGCCATTTGTAAACCATATTTATGTATAAATGGTGTTGTGCTTTTGAAAGTATATATAAAAAAATGATGTATATAGAATGTAATTTCAATTGAAAATGGATCCCGCCCCAAAAAATAGTAGAATACAAACAGGATTCGAATTGAGTTGGCACGGTAAACGTGCCCTGTGCAAAATTTGAACGAAGTGGGGAAAGTCGCAGTAACTGCCCGAAACCAAAATCTGCGAGATCGAAATCACTACTGCCTATCCCTGCCACGCAAAGCCTATCTGCTGGATATCTATAGGTTTCGATAGGGGTAGGTTTGTAATTTCACCCAAATGTGACGTAACCGCCTCTCACCCGGATTCATACACGGTGGGCGCCAAAACACAGTGTGCCCTCGGCCGAAATCGACTCCCTCCCCGATTCACATTCATACACTGTGGGCGCCAAAAACAAACTCTCGTCGGCAAATATTTGGTGTATGCGAGATTACCGTCCTATCCCCAACCGACTAATGTTGCTGTGATGTAGTAGAAATTTGAAATGGGGGCTAAGTTTATAAATTTCCTCGCATTTGAGACAAGCGCTCCCTGAATACATGGTTCCCCCCTTCCTCTCTACCTCCCTTTTCCCCATTCGTACTCCGTGGGCGCCAAAACACCCTCTCCACCCCACCCTCCTCCGTCCGCCGCCGTCCGCCACCCCATCCACCGCCGTCCTCCTCCACCATGCTGGAGCTGATACCCCGACGCCGCCGTCCATTACAAGAGATCGACCTCTCTCATCCACGCCTTCGGACCGGGATCCTTGCATCCCGTCCTCTCGCTTCATAACCGTCGTCGTCCACCTTGCCGGCGCCGCTCCTACGGCCGTCTCGTCCACTGTGCCCCGCCGCCACCGTCTACCCTCCTAGATCTGCTTCCATGCCGCCGACAGCCATCGCTACCGCAGCACCGTCAAATTCTCAGCATATGCATACACGGGGCCGCACCAGAGGCCGTGCTCTTTCGTATCTACTCAACTTATTTATGGAAGCAAGAAAATAGATTGCCACTGCTTTACTCTGATTTCTTGTCTTGGTTGCGAAGTTGCCTTTGTCCGGTTTGGACCTTTAGATCCGCCATGGCACGCTTAATACTATACTCCCAATGCTTATGGTTTTCCCCTTTTATATTCCACACTAGTTAAATCACAGTAGACTAAATTTCAAAATTGGGTCAGTCGATTTTTCAGAGCTCGCCGGAGTTCGCCGGTGTGATCCAAGGGGATCGGGTGGTTGTGGGGCCTCGCTGAATGAAGAAAACTCGACGTGGGTGGGGGGTGGGGTGGCGGAGGAACACAGGCGGTGGGGGCCGGTGCTCCGACCGGCGGCCCGTGCGGTGTTCTATATGGGAAGAATCAGAGACAAGGAAGAAGAAGGGTTAGGAGACGTAGAATCTTCATCCAACCGCCTGAAATGGTCGAGAGACAGCTGGGAGTTGCATTCTTAATGCGCTCTGGTTCATCATGTGTGGGCACTGCGCAACCAACATTTTATTATCCAAAATCGGCTTGCTCTTCTTTACCATGTTCGATAGTGTTGGCCTGTACGTGATCGATAGGCTTTCAATTACTATCGGCAATACAACACCGTATTTTCAAGCCAGTTTCACTTTCCCAATTTATATATCGTGGTTATGGTGTACCCCTGTTATGTACACTATGATCTGCCTAGTTGCTGTGTGCTCTTGTTATCATGGTTTGGCAATAAACTCTCTATACAGTATATGATGAACCTATCATCTGCCAGCTATCCTTACTTCTGGAGCCTATTTTTTGTGTACTTGTGCCAGATTATATAAATGCATGCACGATATTACAGCACACATGAGCTCTCTCATCAGAATCCAATGATAGCACATAAGTGTTTACAGGGGCGCCCCTATAATATCATCTGCATTACAAAGATAATCTCACAACTATTTATGTTTTCATGGTTCTCAGATATTATACGCAATTACAGTGAATATCAGAATCCGCGCATCAGAAGAATATTGTGGAACACTGCAATGACTTACAAAATTGGCACCAAGGCATTGAGTGCCATTCTGGAAGCAATGAAACTCGTACGCTCCCCACCTGTTGATTCTTGTTCAGAATATCATCCTAATGACTATTCTAACCTCAAGGAGTTAAAGGCAGATGGCCTGTCCTATTCACCCATCAAGGTGCATGTTCTAATTTGGCAAGGTTTTATTGATTGCGCGTATCTTGCATATGTTGTCTTGCATTTTTTCTACTTTGTTGCACCACCATCTGCTTAGTTTACTCATCATATAACTCGATATGCCATGCCCATCCATTATTAATACATATTTCATCTGTCGTCATACCATGTTTTTCCACTCAAATGTTGTTCTTGTGCATCAGACATCAAAAAGGAAGAGGGTTATTTCCGAACCTGAAGGAGCACCAGCAAAGTCCTTGAAAAACGTGGTGGTGCCAGAGAAATCAGACAGCGCCCCACTTATATTGGTTGTACAACCAGTGACACAAAACATAAGACCGACTCCAGCAGACTGTACCCATACTTCACTGGCCACACCACTAGCCCCACCACACAGGACCTGCACTCCAGCAAAAGGTATACCGATTTCATTTGCCATAGCACCAGCCGTACCACAGAAAAATCCCACTCCAGCAAAAAGTACAGCAAGTCCACCGGCCGAAGACCTATCCCAACTGCAGCCAATTCCTACAGATTGGAACCCCATTCCATTTATTCCCAGTTTAAAAGACAATGCTTTCAATGTTTTTAGGGACTACGTGCATATATTCCCATCATGGGAAGATTATAGTGAAGACAAACACCATTTTCACATCTTCCTGTCCAACTTACGTGTAAGTGCTATTATTCATGGTTATTATTTTCCTGTTTTCTACTGATCGAACACATCAATGATTTACATTACATTGTTGTAACTAGGTGAGGGTCAATCTGGATAGTCATGACGAGAAAAGCTTGCTTGTGCTTTTCAAGGAAGCATTGCAGCAGTATCGGTGTTACCTGAGAAAATCACACTTTGATGGCAAGACTATAAACGAATTTCCGGTGAAGTCTCATGTGCTAAATTTAGAAGACATTGAATGGAAAAACCTTGTTATGCACTGGTCTCGTTCCCAGGATGAGGTACTGTCTATGAAATCACATGACAATTTGAACTTCTACTTTTCCGCATGTGCCTTACGGATCTTTTTTGCAGGAAATCAGCTCGAAGAAGAATTCCGGTTTGAAAAGAACGATAGGATATCACAAATATGCTGCCCGCTGCTTTGCTCTTGTTAGTACCTGTTGTCCTGTATCACTGTACTTGCATACATACCTGGTTCATTATGTGACAACAGTATGCATGATAGTTTGCTTATCAATTATTCGCTCCAAATTATCTGATCTGTATGAATGGTCACATTAGTGTAGAATATATCCAATGCCAATGAATTTTTTTAGCTCTGCATTGTTCTTGTAAGTACATGCCGTCCTTTATCAGTGTACTTATATTAACAGGTAGTTGTTCATGTACCATCACTCTGCAGCTTATTTTCCTTTGCCCTCCATTTTCTACACATCAGATCTATATTTACTCTTACCATAAGGTTGGTACTGAAGAAGTTTAGCTATGCATTGCTCTTGGCTGTGCCTTTTGCCTGTATCGCTGCACATACATTTATAGCTACTTGGTTATGTAGCATCACTCTTCATCTTATCTTAAATATTCTCCATTTTTTTGTATATTATCACATCTATATTTACTCTTAACAAAATGTAGAATAAAGGCAATGCTTATGAAAAAGATTCTGTGCTAAACTTCTTGAATTGCCCCCCATCAACATGGACAAGGGCTTTATAGGGCCTGTCTTCACCAGTAATGTAAGTTTGTCCTTCTCAAGCCTTCAAAATTTGTTGTGTATATTTGGTTAGGCATGACTGCAACAGCTGTTTATTTTTGGTGTTTGCATCCAATTGCATGTTTAAAGTTTATTATGTAGTTCATAAACAAAAGTTTGTCCTTCTCAATTTAAGTTTTCAGTTGTACAACCAAGTTCCTTCTTCATACCATGTAAATTAAACTATTCAGAGCAAGTGATCTTCTTTTGCACTGCATGTATGCTTCTGTTCTTCATCCGTAATCCAGTGATGTGGTGAACCTACCCACTATAGCACAATGTCATATTCTGCAATGTCTTAACTATGAACAATGTCATATCATTCTACTATTATTTAAATCGTCTCTTTATTTGCCAATCTGAAATGGGATAAATTGACAGCACACTAACCATTGATACTTATGAGTTCTTGATCTGTAATCCAGTGGTGTCGTGAAGCTGCCAACTCCTTCACAATGTCATTTCCTGCCATGTCTTGACCTGAACAATACCATATTGTGTTAATGCAATTTTAAACGGTGTCACTTTATTCGTCAGTAAGAAATGTGATGAATTGTCAGCACTGATACTTTTATGTGCGAAACCTGTCATCTGTCTGCTTGTTTATCTTTCAGAGTGAGGAAGATATAAGTGTTGAACAAGCGCAGTCTCATCATCTTGCTCAGCTGCTTGCGCTGCAGCTCCCCAACAGGGCTAACCTTTCTTGAACTCTATTGAAGTGTTGTTGGTTTTGTATATTATTTTGTCGGCGTGTTTATTTGCACTGGTGGCGATCTTTGATGCCCAGTGTATGTAATCTGCTGTCTGCTTGTGCTTTATTATCATAGTGGTGAACTTTGATGCCCAGTGGATGTAATATGTCGTAATTTATTTATTGTATAGTCTAGGTTTTTTCTTATTCATGATGATGTAGTTATTTTACTGTATATATGTCCTGTCTTCGCAATAAACCGGCCAAACCGTAAAATTACGGTACATAATCGGGCCGTCATGCAATCACGATGTATGATCCGCATCACGGGCCCCGTCAAACTGGCCCACTAGTAGATTCGGGCCTTTAATAGGCCGAGTAACCCCCGACCCTCTTTTCGCAAGAAAACTCAATGGGCTTTTAGGAGGCTGAGAAGTAGGTTGGGCCTGAAACGTGCCGAATAGCTCACGGGCCGGCGGCAACCCGAAATGGACCCCGGCCCATGATTGTGCGAATCAATTCACGGGCTTTCAACAGGCCAAAGTTTTCTCGGTCCTTATTTGGCCCAATCAGATATCGGCTGCGAGTAGGCCGGATGCAAACCGGGCCGTAGTTAGACCCAACTATATGACGGGCTTTTAACAGGCCGAAATGTTAAATGGGACCTTAACAGGCCGAAACTAATATCAGGCCGAATTACTAAATGGGCCTTTAGCAAGTGGGCCCAAAAGCATAGCGTCTAGTCAATGGGCCGAATCTGATATGGGCCATAATTGAGCCCAAAGCCTCTTAAAAGGGCCGGACCTGATCTGGGCCGTGATTTGGCCCAGAAAGTGGGAGGCTTTTAACGGGCCGGATCTTATATGAGCCATTATTAGACCCGGAACGTGGCAGGCCATTAATGGACCGGATCAATTATGGGCCGGCATTTGGCCCAAAACATGGCAGCCAGTTAATGGGCCGGCCTACTAGAATCCTCAAAATCTTGTGGGCCTACAGCTGGACCGGCCCATTAATGTCGGCGCAATCTTGTGGGCCTTTAGCTGGGCTGGCCCATTATGGCACACAAAAATCTTCTGAGCCTTTAGTTGGGCCAGCCCATTATAGTCCACAAAATCTCGTGGGCCTTCAACTGGGCCGGCCCATTAAGGGCCGCAAAATCTTGTGGGCCTTTAGTTGGGCCGGCCCATTTAAACTTGATTGGTCGTGCCACGTGTCGACGTATCATATGCGCCTTCTGTCAAATGAGTGGATGACATCTGTCCCAACGATGAGCCGACACATATTTCCTCCGGCCAATGATGATTTTACACGTGGAAAATCCCCATTGGTTGGGGCTGTTAACGGGTTATCGGATCCAAACCCGACCCGATAGCTTAACGGCGTTCCGTTACGGTGGATGCCACGTGTCGGTCACCCTTGATGAAAGCACTTCTGTGACGCGTGATTTTTCGTCATGGAAGTGGACACTTCTGTGATGATAATTTTGGTAATGTCATGGAACACTTCTACGATAGCACAGGTATGACTATCTTGATTCTGTCATAAAATCGTCATGGATGTACATGCATGACAAAAAACGCGACCTACTGTGACAAACACATATCATCACAGAAGTTTTTTTTTGTAGTGATATATGAGACCTAGAACCAGGTGAGAAGGTACAACAGAAGAAATAATCCACCATACTACAAATAATCCTTCCACATTTTTCTTGTATTTCCATGATTGTGAACCTTGCTTTCTATCCATACGAATGGAAGCACGCTTGCATTTTGCTAGAAACAAGTGGCCCGATGAATACATTTCATAAGTAAAATCCATGAAATCTGGCTAGAACCCGCGAAAGTCTCATGTTTCTAGCAGAACCTTCGTGAAGGAGCGTAGGAGGGTGCCAGTGTGACAAAGGTGCAATGAAAGACAGGTCGGACGAGCGACGCAATGAGGAAGTAATGGAAGAGCGATTGGGAAGCAAAATAATTAAGAGCATCTACCATCGGACGCCCTATATCCGCCCCAAACGCCCGGCCGGGCTACCCAAACCGAAGAATAGCACCCAACCAGGTTCTCCACATGCAGCCAAATGCCTGGGCTATTCGTCAACCCCCATATCCACCCAAATGTGGGGCGGGAATGGGGAGGCCCGGACGAGACCGGCACCGCCGCCATGTCGGACCGACCCGCTATGGCCCACGCCGCCCACACCAATGTCCCCACAAAAACCCTTTGAACCCTAGTCAAACCCCGCTCCTCCCAGTCCTCTCGACCTCTCCGCCCATCTCCCCTCCTGACTCCTCCCTTTCCTATCCCCAATGTCTCTTGCCCCCCCCCCCTGCCATGGAGGGAATCAGCTCTGACGAGATCGATTGGGATGACCTGGCCACCGACTCATCGAGCTCGTCCGCTCCAGACGAGGAGGAGCTCACGCTCAGAATTGCTCTCTAATGCTCGCGGATGGACCGGGGCAGGAGCTCCTCCTCCATCGCGTCGGCGGTGGCCAGGGTGAGTAGCTCCGCTTTCGCGGCGCCCCGACGCCGCCCTACACACTCCCTGCCATCCCTGGTTGGGCGCCCGACACCGCTAGCAGCTGCCCCTCCTGGGTGTCGTTGGGTGTTGGTGCCCGCACCGCCGAGCACATGGCCGCGGCCAGAGACAGCAGGCGCGTGTATCGGCAAGCCATGAAGAAGGCGGCGTAGGCCGCATCGAGCCGCTACAGCCGCGGGTCCTACAGATTGGCGTAGTAACCGCTACCAGTCGCGCCTGGACAAAAAGCGGACACTCGTCCATTTGAATCGGCGAACCGGCGCATTGGGCCACGGTTTATGCCTGTTTCGATCTAAACAGACGGACGCGGATAGAATGGGTCGGCGTGTTGGAATTGCTCTTAGGAGAGGAATAGGGCGGCAAACTGGTTTTTCCATTCATTTTACCTGAAACAGTTTTCACCCGCAAAAAACAAAAAACACAAAAAACAGTTTTCCTCCGGTTGCCACACTTCTGTTTCCAGATGCTAATCTTCGATGCACCACTTCCCCTTGCTCGACGACCCGCGCCGCCTCCGCCGCCTCCTCTCGTCCTGCGCGGCGCTCCGGACACTCACCCGCCTCCACGCCCTCCTCATCGTCTCCTCCTCCGCCTCGTCCCAGCACATTCTTTCCTCCTGCCTCGCCACCGCGTACGCCCGCGTCGGCGACCTCGCCGCCGCCGAGTCCACGCTCGCCACCGCGCCCACGTCCCCCTCCTCCATCGCCGCGTGGAACGCCCTCCTCGCGGCGCATTCCCGCGGGGCCTCCCCAGAGGAGGCGCTGCGCGTCTTCCGCGCTCTCCCGCCCGCCGCGCGCCCCGACAGCACCACCTTCACGCTCGCGCTCTCCGCGTGCGCGCGCCTCGGGGACCTCGCCACCGGGGAGATCGTCAGGGACCGCGCGTCCAAGGCAGGGTACAGGAACGACATCTTCGTGTGCTCGTCGCTGCTAAACTTCTACGCGAAATGGGGCGCCATGGACGATGCCGTCAAGGTGTTCGACAGAATGCGGAAGAGGGACCGCGTCACCTGGAGCACCATGGTTACTGGATTCGTGAACGCGGGGCAGCCGGTTCAGGCGATCGACATGTACATGAGGATGAGGGGAGACGGTCTGGAGGGAGACGAGGTGGTTATCGTTGGTGTTATGCAGGCTTGCGCAGCAACAGGGGATGTCCGGATGGGAGCCTCAGTTCATGGCTACTTGTTGCGGCATGCTATGAGGATGGACGTTGTCATCTCAACAAGCCTTCTGGATATGTATGCAAAGAATGGGCTGTTTGATCAGGCGCGCCGGGTTTTTGAGTTGATGCCGCACAGGAATGATGTGTCCTGGAGCGCACTGATCTCACAACTTGCACAGTATGGCAATGCAGATGAGGCACTTGGCATGTTCAGACAGATGCAGGTCTCTGGTCCTCAGCCCAGTTCAGGGCCAGTTGTTGGTGCACTACTAGCTTGTTCAGATCTTGGACTCTTGAAGCTAGGGAAGTCAATACATGGTTTCATCTTGGGGCGGCTTGAGCTCGATCGCATGGTAGGTACGGCAGTCATTGATATGTACTCAAAATGCGGCTCCCTGGCAAGCGCCCAATTGCTTTTCGATAAGGTTGTCTCAAGAGACTTGATTTCGTGGAATGTGATGATTGCGTGCTGCGGTGCTCATGGACGAGGCCGTGATGCCCTCTCTTTGTTCCAAGAAATGAAGAGAAACGAAGTAAGACCTGATCATGCCACATTTGCTTCTCTTTTGTCGGCTCTCAGCCACTCCGGTCTCGTAGAAGAAGGGAAATTCTGGTTCGATTGCATGGTTAATGAGTATGGAATTGAACCTGCCGAGAAACACTTGGTGTGTATAGTGGATCTCTTAGCTCGTTCTGGTCTTGTTGAAGAGGCCAAAGACCTGCTGGCATCAATGCACACCAAACCAACCATCTCAATTTTGGTCGCTCTACTTTCAGGCTGTCTGAATAACAAGAAGCTGGAACTTGGAGAGAGCACAGCAGAGAAGATCCTTGAACTGCAGCCTGGGGATGTTGGCGTCCTTGCCTTGGTCTCAAATCTTTATGCTGCTGCCAAGAACTGGGACAAGGTCAGGGAGGTGCGCAAGCTAATGAAGGACCACAGCATCAAGAAGGTGCCCGGGTGTAGCTCGATAGAGATACACGGAGCACTGCATACATTCGTCATGGAGGATCAGAGCCATCCTCAGCATAGACAGATTCTACAGATGGTCTCGAAGCTCGACTCCGAGATGAGGAAGATGGGCTATGTCCCGAAGACGGAGTTCGTGTACCATGACCTCGAGGAAGGCGTCAAGGAGCAGCTTCTCAGCCGCCACAGCGAGAGGCTGGCCATCGCCTTTGGGCTGCTGAACACCAGCCCAAGGACGCCATCAAGTACATGTCAAAGATCGCCACCAGGGAGATCGTGGTGCGAGACGCGAAACGCTTCCACCATTTCAAGGACGGAGCCTGCTCCTGCGGTGATTACTGGTGAAGGGTGTCTCGCGACACAACCTGTCCGTTGTCCACAGCTTCGTCCTTGCTTGGTCTCAAATCTTTATGCCGCTGCATGAACTGGGACAAGGTCGTGCGGAAGCTAATGAAGCCTGGGTGTAGCTCGATAGAGATACGCGGAGTCTACTGACTGACGTGAACCAGCATATAGGTGAGTGCCAGTTCCAGCTGTCCTGTGCAACTGCAAACACAGTGATTTGATCAGATTTCATACTCCCTCCGGGAGGGAGGGAGGGAGTATATGAGACCGGGATGGTTACGTTTCAGAAATTTGAACGAACGCTCTAGATCTTTCATGCTTCTCAGAGATTTGATATAACTGTGCAAACGTCTCTCGTCAGTCATTGTCCGCTTAAATAAGTGTGAGCTGAGTGCAGTTCCACACAGGACAGCTGGAACTAGCACTCACCTATATGTGGTTCCACAAGTCCAATATACACTGCGTCTGCGTCGTCACCCTTGTTGAAATCGTGGCGAGAGTCGTAGGTGACTGTACCTCTGAATACATGACGCAGCGGTCGGTCGCCGAGGTCGTCGAGGTTTACGGCACCAGGACTCTACCACCACCAACGCCAGTACCGATCGCGACGTCAACACCGCCCGTGCTCGGGGCGCCATCCCGAGCCTTCGATGCACCGTCGTCAGTCTATGCACCGGCCTCGCTATCGTTTTATTTTCCACCGGCCGCGGACCCGGACTGGAAACGCGTCGCGTCGCAGTAGTGCCCCGTCGGCGAGCGTGGCCGTCGCCGTCTGAGCGGCCGCGGGCGTCTCTTGCCGTGTGGGCGGGGAAGGTGACTCGCAGCGTGGCAAAATTTTGCTTTGCTTTGCCTTGCCTTGTCTCACTTTTCTCCCGGGCCTCGTCTCGTGGACTCATCGTGATCGCTACGAATCTTGACGAGGGGAGGGGGTCCAGATAACGCTGGACGGACTTTCGTGACGTTCGTTGGAGCTGCTAGTGGTTGAGGAACGCTTGCTTCTCAAGTAGGAGTAGGAGTGGCGGGTCGGACGGACCTGCCCCATGTGGGAGCATGGCAATGCCGCTCGCTGTTCGAGACTGCTAGGCTATAGCTATAGCGCCTCAACTATTGGCTGTTCGGCACCCGCTGCTCATGATTGGGATCGATTTTCCACTTGATCGTGGAGCTGGTTTGGCCTCGTCGTTGACCTGCCGGTGAGTGGAAACTGGCCGGCGTCTGCACGACGCGGAATGTCGCGTCCGACTACAGCGAAACTTCTTTCTTTAGAAGATCAGGGATCGCCTCCCCGGTTCCATTTCATTGCAGAATGAACACGCATCATCCATCTACGAGTTAATTGCACGCAAGTATCATAATTGGGGCATTACATGCGGATTGGTACCACTTTGGTAATTTTTACATGTCAATACCAAGTCTGGGGCTAGCCGTTACAAAAAGGTCTAAACCGCGTATAAACACGTAATGACGGGGTATCTGACCAGCGGGGCCCACCTGTAGGGTGCCGACGTGGCATGTTTTTTTGCAGAAAGCCCCCTTTTTCACCAGCGATACTATTCATCGTCTCCACGCGCGGCGGCGCCGATCTAAATCGAGGGGAGGAGCCCCTCGAGCCCGAGCTCCTCCGCCTCCTGTAACCGCCGCCCCGCCCCGGCCTCCCGCTCACCTTGCCTGCTTTGCAGCCGACGCAGGGGAGGCAACGGGACTTGGCGTAACTCCGGCGACAGGGAGCGACGAAGGGCGCAAGAATAGACGGATCTGGATGGCGACTCTTGCGGCGGAGGGCAGGAGGGGTGGCGCTGGTCCTCTGTTCATACGACAGAGAGGGAGGAAACAGAGAGGCGGCTAGGGGACCTGGTCGCCAGCGATGGCTGCTCCGGCGAGGTGCATGGGGCGGGGTCGACAAGACCCCCGGACGGAGGAGGCTGGGAGGAGGAGCCCGGGCACGAGGAGATGGCGTCGCGCTGGTGAGCGAGCTAGGGAGTTCGGGAGGAGGCGCGAGCGATCCTCGTGGCTGCTGCTGCTTGCCGGCGATGGCTGGGGGCGGGGTCGACGAGACACTCGGGCGGAGGCGGCTGGGAGGAGGAGCCCAGGCATGAGGAGGCGGCGGCGCGCTGGTGAGCTCGGGAGGAGGCGCGAGGGGTCCTCGTGGCTGCTGCTGCTCGCCGGCGACGGTTGGAGCGACTGGTTTCCTCCCCTGCTTCTGCTGGTTT
>NC_057795.1:397898368-397928853 GCF_018294505.1 Triticum aestivum | reverse complement strand
AAAAAAAGTGCCACGTCGGCACCTGATAAGTGGGCCCTGCCGGTCAGATACACCGTCAATACATGTTTATACGCGATTTAGACCTTTTTATGACGGCTAGCCCTAGACGGTACTGACCCGTAAAAATTACCAAACTTGATATCAATCTTCTTCCAATGCCCCAATTGTAATAGTTCTGTACAATTAACTCTCCATCTACCCTACTCCATCCACAGCGAAGGCGTTTTCTTTTCTTTTATAAAGCTCCGGAGGAAATGTTTCTGAATCTGCACCCAAAACAAATCTTTAATATCTCCCAGAAATAAAATGCAAAATCTTAATCTCTAATTATCTTGGCGCGTCCACGTGTGCCTTTTGGGATTTTCCAGCTGGTCGACGATACCGGCCCCGCCCCGCGCCCAACCCGCGGGAAATCGCCACGGGAGCTTCGCTACGACGCTTACCCGCCCGCCATTAACAATCGCAACCTGCCAATACCACCACCCCCTTTCGCTTCTCTCGCGTCTCGCCACAACTTTAATTTTGCGGAAAAGGCCCCTCCAACTACCGGCGCTGGACGAACGTGGGCGATGCTCCGGCCATCGCCGTATTCGTCGAGGCGTCTCCTCCAGAGCGGCGACCCCAGCCGCATCCCGGGCATCCCCCCGGCCGATCCGCCCGCCGGCGTCAGCTCGGATGTCGTCGTCATCCTCGCCGCCCTGCTCTGCGCGCTCATCTGCGTAGTCGGCCTCGCCGCCGTCGCGCGGTGCGCGCGCTCCCGCCGCAACGCCAACGCCCACGCCAACCAATCCTCGCCGTCCGGCAGCCCGGCCCACGCCCTGGCGGCCTTCGGCGGGGGCGGCGGTGGGCATAACCATGGTACTACAACTACTACGACGACAGGCGCGTCGGGGGGCAGCGTGACGACCACCAGCAAGGGGCTCAAGAAGAAGGCGCTCAAGGCGCTGCCGAAGCTGGCGTACGCGGACGCGGTGGCCGCGGCTGCGGCGGCGAGGGGCGCCGTGGCGGGGGGCGAGGAGGAGGAGGGGCAGGACGGGATCCTCGCCGAGTGCGCCATCTGCCTGACGGAGTTCGGCGAGCGGGAGGAGGTGCGCGTGATGCCGCAGTGCGGCCACGGGTTCCACGTCGACTGCGTCGACACCTGGCTGCGCTCCAACTCCTCCTGCCCGTCCTGCCGCCGCCCCATCGTCCTCGACGACCCCGCGCCGCCCAAGCGGTGCCGCAAGTGCGAGGAGACCATCCTGGAGGCGGTCATCGCCTCGTCGTCGTCGGCCGGCGGCAGCCGCGGCGGCGGCCGTGGGGGATTCTTGCCGTAGTAGCAGTAGAAGAGGCGTCATGTCCCCTGGCGGGTGGGTCCAGGTCGGTGTGGGTAGTTGAGCTGCTCCTTTCTGCTGGTGGCCCACGCTGCAGTACTACCGCAGTGAAGTTTTTCTTCTCAAGAAATGGAAAGGAGAATAATTAGAGCTGTGAATGTGACTCTTTTCTGCAACCTTTTTCGCCCTGCACTTGCGCTACTGCTCCAGTACGTGTGGATGTGGGGAACATGACATCAGATTTGTAAAGAGCGTGCGTGGTCTCGTGTAAAAATATATTTGTACTGGATATAGCTTGCTCAAAAGAGGCAAAGAAAAACATTTTACATGTGGATCCGGCAAGCTAGAAATATGCAGCTCGTGTCTGAAGATCTGTTTGGTGTGGAGAAATAGGTGGACGTTGTGAATGTGGAGTAATGACAGTTATGAAATATCGAACTTGTATGGAGAAACATGTAGAAGTCGACAATGGCATGAAATTGTTTCTCGTTGGAGAGAGAAATAGGCGAAAGTTGTGGAGTAGTGGCAGGTATGAATATCAAACTTCTGGTACTGAAAAACATGTAGAAGTTGACAATGCAATGAAGATCTTTTTGGTGTGGAAAGAGACATAGGTGGAAGTTGTCAAGTAATGACAGCAGTAGCGGAGCTACAGCAGGGCTACATGGGCCGTGGCCCGCCCAGCTTTGCAGCGTTTGCTTGTATATAACAGTCAGCTCATGGGCCCAAAAAAAGCCAGCTATAAGCATTTGTTTTGCAGTGTGGTCTGCCCAATTTTTTGCTACAAGCTCCGCCACTGAATGACAGGTATGAAATATCAGACTTCTGGTATGGAGAAACACGTCGAAGGCTACAAAGGCACTCACAACGACAGGGAGACCACACTAACTTTGGAATACTCGGATCATTTGTCGCTACACCCCCTACTTTCTCTTGTGGATCTTATTACTCTTTGGTATTTGGGCACCCTAGACGAAAGAGGTCACCTCAGAGCCACAGTCCATTGTGGTGAAGCTACGTGGTGATGTTGGAGGCCTCCAATTAAGTTGTGGAGATTCCCCCAATCTTGTTTGTGAAGGTTTCAGTTGCTGCCTCCAAGGGCACCACATACTGGAATCGTGGCACCTTGCATTGTGCGAGCGTACAAGAAGAATAAGGTAAGCCACTATGGCACTTGGGGAGCATCGTGCCACCACACCTCTCCACCACACCTCTCCAACGGAGACATACCTCCCCCAAAGGAGGGAACTTCGGCAACTACAACATCGTCTCCCCTTGCGGATTTTTAACTTACTTGTTGCAAGCTTACTTTAAGTGTTAATCTTTCTAACTTGTTGTTCTTGAGATTGTCATACATGTTGTCCACCTAGTTGCATATTTAGACACCTATTCTTGTTGTTTTCCTAAAATTTGAAAAGAAGTTAAAAATTATTAGTCGTCTATTCACCCCCTCTCTAGTCAACCATACCGATCATTTCATGTCCTCACTCGGTCGTCGCCACATCCGACATTGTCAGGCCAATGATTTTCATCCCAGTTACCGAGACCAACCACTAAAGGCCAGTACATCAAACAACAAGGCGATGCCTTCAACATGGTAACGATACAAGTTCATCGCTGTTGAGCCCAACCAATAAAGGCCAGATTAAGAGTTCTCACTCCGGACATGAAGCGGTGTTTCAAACATCATCTTGCTGATGGGTATTTTAGTAGTCACCCCCACTAGTACTCCACTGGAGGGTGTAGTTGCGCTAGCAGATGTGTGGGATGTATTCCCACCATGAACGTGATGGGGAATGAAGCATGAAAATAAAAAAAATCCTACGAACACCCAAGATCTATCTAGGAGAATCATAGTAACGAGAGGGGAGAGTGTGTCTACATACCCTCGTAGACCGGAAGCGGAAGCGTATATAACACGGTTGATGTAGTTGTACTCTTCGCGATCCGATCACGATCCAACTGATCTAGTGCCGAACGGACGGCATCTCCGAGTTTAGCACACGTGCGACTCGATGACGTCTCTTCCTCCTTGATCCAGCAAAAGAAGGCAGATAAGTAGATGGGATCACAACCAGCACGACAGCGTGGTGGTGATGATGGTGGTGGAGCAACGGCTCTGCTTCGCTAAGCAAAAACAGTGGACAAGAACTATGCCGGGAGGGAGAGACGGGCCAGCAGCCAAGGCCAATGTCTTGGGACTCCAGCCCTACTCCTAATAGGAGTTGGCGCCAAGGGGAAGAGGACTTGTTCTCCAAGTCCAATCCTATTCCTACGAGGACTCCCATTTTCCCCTTCCCTAGCCACATGGGCTTTTGAGGAATTGGTGCGTGATGTCTACTACACAACTTGTTCTTGTAGAATTGTGTTGGGACTCCAAGCGCAGAGTTTTATAGGACAATAGCAAATTTCCCTCAAGTGGATGACCTAAGGTTTATCAATCTGTGGGTGGCGTAGGATGAAGATGGTCTCTCTCAAACAACCCTGCAACCAAATAACAAAGAGTCTCTTGTGTCCCCAACACACCAAATACAAAGATAAATTGTATAGGTGCACTTGTTCGGCGAAGAGATGGTGATACAAGTGTAGTAATGATAGTAGATACTGATTTTTGTAATAGAAAAAATAAAAAAACAGCAAGGTAGCAAGTAACAAAAGTGAGCACAAACGGTGTTGCAATGCTTGAAAATGAGGCATAGGGTTCATACTTTTACTAGTGCAATCTCTCAACAATGCTAATATAATTGGATTATATAACCATCCCTCAACGTGCGATGAGGAATCACTCCAAAGTTCGTATCTAGCGGAGAACATAAGAAGAAACTGTTTGTAGGGTACGAAACCACCTCAAAGTTATTCTTTTGGATCAATCTTTCCAAGAGTCCGTACTAAAATAATAGCAAGTTATCCTTTCCAATCGATCTATCCAAGAGTTCGTACTAAAATAACACCATATGATACACATCAAGAACCTCTAATGTCACCTAGATACTCCAATGTCACCACGAGTATCCGTAAGTTGATTATATGATATGCATCAAACAATTTCAGATTCATAATACTTAATCCAATAAAAAGAACCTCAAAGAGTGTCCCAAGATTTCTACCGGAGAAACAAAGACAACAACGTGCATCAACCCCTATGCATATATTACCCCAATGTCACATCGGGAATCCGCGAGTTGAGTGCCAAAACATACATCAAGTGAATCAATATGATACCCCATTGTCACCATGGGTATTCGGAGCAAGACATACATCAAGTGTTCTCAAATCCATAAAAGTATTCAATCCAATAACAACAAAATCTCAAAGGGAAAACTCAATTCATCACAACAAGATAGAGAGGGGAAAACACCATGTGATCCAACTATGTTAACAAAGCTCACGATACATCAAGATCGTGCCAAATCAAGAACATGCGAGAGAGAGAGAGAGAGAGAGAGAGAGAGAGAGAGAGAGAGAGAGATTAAACACATAGCTACTCACTACAAAAAAATACACTTCCGTGATGATACGTGTTTGTCACAGTAATTCGCGTTTTTTGTCATGCATGTACATCCATGACGATTTTATGACAGAATCAAGATAGTCATACCTGTGCTGTCGTAGAAGTGTTCCATGACATTACCAAAATTATCATCACGGAAGTGTCCATTTCCATGACGATAACTCACGCGTCACAGAAGTGCTTTCGTCAAGGGTGACCAACACGTGGCATCCACCATAACGGAACGCCGTTAAGCTATCGGGTCGGGTTTTGGATCCGATAACCCGTTAACAGCCCCGACCAATGGGGATTTTTCACGTGTAAAATCATCATTGGCTGGAGGAAACACGTGTGGGCTCATCATTGGGACAGATGCCATCCACTCACTGGACAGAAGGCGCCTATGATACGTCGACACGTGGCACAGCCCAACAGTGGCCCATTCCTGTGAAAAGGCCGGCCCGTTTGACTTGGTCAAAAGCTGGCGGGCCGGCCCATGGAAAGCCTATTAACGGCCTGTTAGCATATAGCCCATTTACAGCCCGCTAACCCAAGGCCGTTACGCCCTATGTGAATTAGGCCTAGTAGCGTCATCTGGGCCATCCAATATGATTCCAGCCCGTTTTCACTTCTGGCCCATGTATGGCCCATGACGTCTTTTGGCCCATATGAGGCCCTTTGTAACTCTTGGCCCATTAGCGGCCCATGCTGAAACTGGCACGTAATGAACAGTGTATTACTTTACACCCATTAACGGCCCGCGGTGAAACTGGTCTGTAATGAACAGTGTAATACTTTATACCCATTAACGGGCGGTTATTCCGTTGGGCCATTTCCAGCCCAAGTTAACTTTTGGCCTTCTGAGGGCCCATTTATTCTTGGGCTCATTTGCAGCATTCGGTTACTTACGACCCATTACTATCATT
This sequence comes from Triticum aestivum, assembly GCF_018294505.1. Lineage (NCBI taxonomy): Eukaryota > Viridiplantae > Streptophyta > Magnoliopsida > Poales > Poaceae > Triticum > Triticum aestivum. The sequence continues at coordinate 397,923,124 of NC_057795.1, read as the reverse complement.
TTCTGCTTGTGGGCCAAATTCAGCCCGTCATTACAGTCGGCCCGTTTGTGGTCCGCTAGTCTGTTGGGACATTTCCATAGCATCACCAAATACGACCTATTAACGGCCCGTTGTGGTCAGCCCATAAAACATATGATTTCCATTATAGGCCCGTCTACGGCCCATTAAAGGCCCATACAAGACCCATAAATGAGTCGGTGGCCCATGGATCCTACGTGACGTAGAAGGCCCATGGATCCTACGAGACATAGACGGCCCATGCATCCTGTGAGACGTAGAAGGCCCATGGATCCGACGACCCGTGAAGGGCCATGGTCGGGCGAGTTGGCCCCCGTTTGAACGATATAGTATATTCAAAGAATTATCCTACTCAATACTATCACCTCTAAAAAGCATACACTATACAACAAAGAGATCAAGGCATAGAAAGGTAGAATAATCCTACACTATACAATAAAGAAATTACAGCCGATTATACCCACTAGGCATTATGGTTCGACACAGGTGATAATAAAGCATACACAAACAACAAATTACATACACTGGGAAAATACAGCTCATACATCATGGACGCGCATCAACTTAACTCCATTTGAACTGTAATCTCTTCAGAAAATAGGATTGGCCGGATTCAGATAGCACAAATTTCAGTCTACAAAATCTCCAATTCCTTCATGGTTACCTCGGTGTCTTGTTTCATTTTTGACTCCTGCATCTAATACCTGCATGTCCAGTCTCAACTTGTTGATTATACGTTGACAATCATGTACACGTTGTCTTGCCACCTCTAGTTGATGCTCGAGAACATCAGCACATTCCAATTCCAATCCATAATCATTCGGTAACAGCCATGCCGCACTGCTCGCAGATTTTTGTGTTGATGTCACTTCATCCTGAAATGTTTCTGTAAGTACACATGACTAGTGCAAAAATATAGTTACAACAGTGAAGCGAACAAGACACTATTTTGTACTACATGGCAAAACATGACTAACAATAATGTTACACGTCACTTTCACAAAAAAAATGTTACACGTCATGAAGCATAAGTAGGTGATATTTTAAAAATTATAAAAAAGATAGTCTGTGCAGCCTGCATACAGAAATCCCTCTTAGCTCACCAGAGGAGCATGATGTTGGGGCCCAATCGAAAACACAGACAAGTTACAAATTTAGACAGCATGTTGCGTATAAGTAAGCAAGCAGTTGGCCATTCTGTACCTCAATTAAAGTCTTAGGGAGCATAATGAACAGCAGAGGGTTTCATACAAACATACTACAGCAGGCAAAACTATGCAATCATTAGCATAGTATAAACTAGATTGTGAGCCTCATGCAATAATAGTGGGTTAATAGACTTCAAAGCTTCAGGCACACTTCGGCAGAGTAATTAAATGGTAACGCGTTTAATTATGTCAACTAATTGTGATACAAGTACCGAACATCAGGCATAATTATTTGGGCATCTCATTAAGTGAGGGCAAATAAAGCAATTGAAAAGAGGAAATTAACTATGCCTGAAACAAACAAGGAATTGAACTGTTGAGTTGCATACAGTGACTTACCTTAGCAGGTTGAAGAGGCTCATCGCAGCTCCTAATTCTCTTGCAAGGCTCCTTCCTAACATCTTGTACTTGGAAATCCTCAATCTTATCTTCATTGCACCCCCTCTGCAAGGTGACACAAACTAGTTACTCGTCTCCTTGGAAGATAAATATGCATACTTTCCAGTATGTGAACACAAAAGGATGAGATTATAACAAAACAACACCACATAATGAAACATGCCGCATCTCTTGCACTTGCACAGAATGAAATGAGCATTTACTATGTCTGCACTATGTAAAAACTAGGCATACCTTCGAATTGGATCTCCAGGTACTCTTGGAGAGCCTACTGTAGTGTACAACCAAACCTTTATGTCACCTATGAGTTAGACAAGGCCCCACTACAGCAGCCCTTAGTGTTTAAATCGTTGACAAGCTCTATTAGCGTGTTAGGTCACGAATAGCAAGTAATCAAAGCAAACAGTCCTAGTATGGCTGGCTGATGCAAACAAGCAATTGAACAGATGTGTGAGAAAATCTTACATATCAAGAAAAGAAGCAAAGAAGGAGGCTTAAAGACCACCACTTGACTAACTAGATTTAAGGGGCATTTAAACATCTTGTGCAATGTATGAACTAACATAAACATTGCATATTCCAGATTCTACAATGGAATGCACATGTATTAGGTTATGCCATGTATGATGATGCCTAAAATGTACAAATAGCAGGCATGAGTGATTCATCATTGCACGCACAATTGAATTGCAGGTTAAGGGCCAGTTCAATTCCGCCTTTTCAGGGCATATTGTCAAAATAAGCCATAAAAGATGTAAAGAGGTCATTTTTGAGTTATGGGCTTGGGCTTAACTAATTTCGCTTTGGAGGGGGGTGTTTCGGGTAGAACCTCACTAAAAATTGAAGGGAAGGGGAATAGTGAAATGACTTTGTTGTCTGCCTATATTACACTCAAAATGCAACTGCTGACGCCCGTGTCACACCTGACCCTCAAGTAAAAACAAACACGCAAGCATTCATTGCCCTGCCCGCTTGCATCTCCTCTCCCCTTTCCCTCTACCTCGATCCCCTGCCTGCAGCACTAGGGTTCCTCCAGCGAGCCGTCGCCACTGGTCCCATCTGTCCTGGTCCTCGACGATGATATGTCCAACTAGGCTACATGGCCGGCGGATAGGGGCAAATCTCCCTGGCTGCTCCTCCCTCTGGCACCGCCCCTCATTCTCATGGTCTCCAGCAGCTGCTCCACTGTGGTTCGTCCAACGCACTACTCCGGCGGGCGCTGCACAACTACGACTGATGCCACACTACGGTAGAAGGCACCTTGTTCCCCTGCCCTCCTCCCATGCCATGGCCTTGAGGTGCTGTTGAAGGATGAGCTCATCCAACAAGGTGAGGATCTCCTCTGATTTTTTGCCAAATTTTCATTCTGATCCACTATATGATGAATTGCTATGAGCTGCTTCTGCTGCTGCTATATGATGCATTGCTATGAGTTGCTCCTCCTGCTGCTATATGATGAATTGCTATGAGCTGCTGCTGCTGCTATATGATGAGTTGCTACAAGCTGCTCCTACTGCTGCTATATGATGAATTGCTAGGAGCTGCTCCTGCTGCTGCTATATGATGAATTGCTATGAGCTGCTCCTGCTGCTGCTATATGATGAATTGTTATGAGCTGCTGTTGGTTATGATGAATTGCAGACTGCTGCTGCTGTATGATGAGTTGCTATGAGCTTCTGCTGCTGCTGCTGCTATATGATGCTTTCAGGTGGTGCTGCTATATGATAATAACCAGCCACCTGGACCATCGAATTTCAATAAATAATTGTTCTTCATTTAAATGTGGGTCATGCGTTCTTTGTTTAAATTAGGCAATGTGATCTCTATGGAAAACATTGACCAAAGTAGATTGTGCCAAGTAGATGGTATCTTTGTATTTGCATTTTGAGCAAATAGTGATGGTCTGTTTTCCTATCATATTAATTACTGCACTGGGTTCAATTTGTGATGTTTGCAAGTCAAATTAATTTCCATATGGGCAGCAAAATGAAAAATATATAATGCAATCTAGACTTTCCACTGATCATACCAAAGATAAGATGAAAACGCAATGAAAAGAACTGGTTGGCGTATTACATGGAGCTTATATTCACAGGTGCTTATTTTCTTAGGATAACTCGTAATAATTGTCCCTAAGAAACTTGGCTAATAGAACTAGCATACAAATAACATGTCACGATGATTGCAATGGAGTGACGTACCATAGCACATTGTATAGGCTCACCGCCGCCTCTCCTTTTTTTGCAATGTTCCATGAAATTGCCACATACATCTTGTACTTTTTCATTGTGTAACCCTATCTGCAAGTTGACACGGCTAATTTTAGACATATCTACATGATACTACATTGCATATCCCTTGCACATATTTAAACCACCAATTAACGATTGTGTGCGTACCATAAACTAGCCATGACTCTGTATGCTGGACTAGCAGGCACTCTAAGGGAGCCTAATGTAGTGCACTGGAATTCCTACATGCCACCTACGATTTTGTGTAATGTACTGCCCCTGTTCCTAAATATATGTCTTTGTAGAGATTCCAGTATGGACCACATACAGATGTATATAGATGCATTTTCGAGTGTAGATTCACTCATTTTGCTCCGTATGTAGCCTATAGTGGAATCTCTAAAAGACTTATATTTAGGAATGGAGGTACGAGGTAGTATCATGTATGACATCTACATATCTAATTTAGCAGCCAGTAGTAGAAATCATTGTCTGCACAAAGGGATTACTGGTCGAAAATCTTAGCAAAGCATGCTGGCAGGCACAGAACAGTACAAGAGAGAGAGACGCGCTTACAAGATCATAGCAATGCCTCAGTCCAGGATCTTGGTTGGCCAAGCTGTTAGATCCAGAAGAAACATCGTCCTTATAGTTTTTGCCAGCTACATAACAGGTAACAATGACCGGTTAGTATATTTGAAGTGCATCGGGCAGGTGATGCTGGACGTGTTTAAAGGTGACAAGTACCTAGGCCGTGGCGGGTGCTTGGCATCTCTCCAGACAGTGGGAAACATGTTAGAAACGTCGAGGGTGATGATGTTGCGCTGGCTGCCGGGGTCCGGTAAGGAGATCTAGAACTGTCGAGTAGGGTGTTTGTAGAGCGGCTCTGGTAGGGTGGACTACGGTGTGGGCGAAGCGGATCTGTGGCCGTGGATGAGGGCATAGGTGAAGCTGCTCCGGTGGTTGGGTTAAGGATGGTGTCGACGACGCGAATCTGCGACCGTGGATGGGGCATCAGAAGCTGCTCCGGTGGTCGGGTTAAGGATGGTGTCGACGATGCGGATCTGCGGCCATGGACGGGGCGTCAGAAGCTGCTCCGGTGGTTGGGTTAAGGGTGGTGTCGACGATGCGGATCTGCGGCCATGGACGGGGCGTCAAAAGCTGCTTCGGTAGGTTGGATGAGGGTGCGAGGAAGCGGATCTGAGGCCGTGGACTTGTGAGTTGGCAAAGCGGCCCCGGTAGGGTTGAGAATGGTATAAGCAAAGCTACTCCGGTAGGGTTGACAATGGTGTCGGTGAAGCGGCTCCGGTAGGGTTGATGAAGGGGTCGGCGAAGCGGCTCCGGTAGGGTTGAGGAAGGTGTCGGCGAAGAGGACCAGAGGCCGTCGACGGGGGCGTCGGTGGGGCAACTCCGGGGGGTGTGGACGAAACGTCTCCGGTGGGGAGTACGAATGAGCCGCTGCAGATGCGCGGCGGTTGACGAGAGTACCGGCGAAGCAGATCCGGCACCGTGGACAAGGCCGGCACTGAATGGGATGTGGTACAGTGGTGGATGAGCAGTCTACTTGTTTCTAGGGGAGGTAGGAGGGGTAGATGCGGCCGCAGAAGCAGATCCGGTGAGGTGGACGCCGCTGGCAGTGAATGGGCTATGGTACGCCGGTGGATGAGCAGTCTAGGGTTTCGAGAGGGGAGGGGAGAAAGGGCGATGAAGTACGGACGGCGTGATGTAAGATGCTCTGGTGCTGTGGAGTTAGTCGTTTTTGCGGGAAGGGGAGAGGAAATGGGGGTGCCATGTAGTGGGGGGAACCGGAAGTTGCCAAAGCAACCCCGACCTATCATGTAGATGAGGGCGGTATTGTAACTGTTGGTCTCCGTGCACCGCGGACAAAAGGGGGATTTCGCATGCTAAAGACTAAGGTGGCGGAAATTTTAGAAGGAGGCGGGAGATTTTTCCGCCCGCGGGATCGTTCTTATCCAATTTCAACTAATTTTGGACCGTGCTAGCGGGAAGGTCATGCTAGACTGTGTACACAGGGCACGCGTCAACAGTTAATAACTGGTGTGAAGTCCACCCCAGAAAAAAAGACAATAACTCGGGATGATGCGCCGATAACTTGGACGCTCACACGGGCGCGGCCAATCGTACGGGTGTAGTGGCGCGTTTCAAAAAAAGGGATCAAACGCTCAGCCTATGTATTTCTTGTGTAAATAGATAATTTAGTGCCATTGGTTATTTACTTTAAACATAATGCATTGACATTTTAGTGTAGAGGCGCACAAAAAGAAATGGATATTGTAGTTAGCTACTTAAAAGTGTTACCTCATATGATTACATAGCCTCCATTTCATAAATTGTGTACCCGTTGAATTCATATCTGAATATTACATATATTACTTCAAAATAGAAACTTAAATCATCCAAGACTAATGAATTTGAATGCAAGAGTAACAATGGTGCATGTGCATGATAGCTACATTGGTTGCTTGAAGAAACATCACTGTAACTTTGGCATGCACAACTGAAAAGGTTTATTTAAATAGAAAAAAATGTGATATGCGAGTGTCCAATCTTTACAGCGTTGAATCAATATTGTACGTTTGGCCATGATACGAAGTAGATATTGACTTATGTTCAAGCGATGCACCTCCACGATCGCTGGATAGTGATACGTGAATGAATTGTGCAATCTCTCTCACATGCATACATATCTCATTTCCCTGTGGGCATCGGAATCACACGCGCGCACTTCGTGTATTTCTCTCCCTCCGTCAGGGTTAAATTCGTCTTTCTACCCCATCCTACAAGTCTCTCACACAGAAACACACACACTCTCTATGTCTAACACGCACACCCCTTTAGTTCCGCCCACCCACAGCCACTAATGTCTCAAAGTATAATAATGTCTCTCACACATATGCTATCTATCTATCCCTTAATATAGCTAGATATGTGTCACACAAACTCCTTCTCCCTACTAGCAAGATGCCCATGCGTTGCACAGAACATCAATATGCATTTGTATGAGAAGTTTATCTTGTGGGAGAAAAGGATGAACGAGGGAATGCCTAATTTGCAAATGCGGAGAGGGGTGTGGGTATCTTTTTGCAAAATTGCCATATTTTCCTTCCTATCCGTCGGATATAAATCGGATGGCCTATATTGCAGGATGGCAGGAACACCATCATCACCAACTTTGTTTTTTTATAAGAGTAGAGATATGTGAGTGTCACTGCCCCCCCCACACACCCACACTTCCCAACACCGAAGGAGTAGGGTGACACCTCGATCTTGATACTAATCTATCGATTGGCTTCTCTCTCAAACATACACACACACACTACCCGACACCGAAGGAGTAGGGTGACACCTCGATCTTGATACTAATCTATCGACTGGATTCTCTCTCCAACATACACACACACACACTACCCGGCACCGAAGGAGTAGGGTGGCACATCGATCTTGATAATAATCTATCTACTCCTCTTTCAAACACACACACACTCGCTAGTTGTGCCTCTGTGCCTACCGCGCACACTCCCGATACGTCTTTCTCTCTCCCCCAACAATGACAGCAGAAGGGTGACAACTCGATCTGATCATAATCTTTCAACTGGTTTCTCTCTAAAACATTGTGTCTCGGTGCCTCGCTCGGTAGCCCCCTCGATATGTAGACTTCTCGCGTGCGCACAACTGTAGTGACGATGACGCTGAACCCAGTGTGCCTTGTTTTTACCGGCCTCATGTGATAGTTTTCACCCTGTTTTCTGTTAATTAACAAGGCAACCTTTTCTTTGTTACTACTAGTGAATCTGAAATCGTTTAGGGCAGACATAAAATATATCACTTCAACCCAATTATCGCAACAATTATTTTAAAAGAAATTAGCTAGCTGCCCATGCGTTGCACGGAACATCAAGATGCATTTGTATGAGTGGTTTATCTTGTGAGAGAAAAGGCTGAACGAGGGAAGGCCTTATTTGCGAAGGTGGAGAGACGTGTGGGTATATTTTTGCAAAATTTCCGTAGTTTCTTTCCTATCCGTTAGATATAAATCCGACGACCTATATTGCAGGATGGCACGCACACCATCATCACCAACTCTGTTTTCTACTCCCTCCGTCCGAAAATACTTGTCATCAAAATGGATAAAAATAGATGTATCTAAAACTAAAATACGTCTAGATACATTTCCTTTTATCCATTTTGATGACAAGTATTTCCGGACGGAGGGAGTATTTGTCTTTTTAGAGATTTCAACAAGTGACTATGACCGGACCTTACCAACATACTCAAAAAAGTAGTCCATAATTTTGATGTTACCCTATTTTCTTGGCGGTGCAGTGCCATTTGGATACCTCATAAATAAATGAAGGACAAATCTGACCCCTTCCTGAAAAGACATACGTAGCAAAATGAGTGAATCTACACTCTAAAATATGTCTACATACGCATCCGTATGTGGTAGTCAATTTGAAATCTGAAAAAGACAAATATTTAGGAACGAATGGAGTATATATAAGAGTAGACATGGAGATATATCTCCAGCATGGTCTACAACAAAAATGTGCTGGGCTGGTTAGCGCCGGGTGCTCGCAACGCGATGACATGAGTTCGAATTCTGTCTTTTAACTTTAGATTTTTATATTATATATTACTCTACTTATTTAATATATACTTCTTTCGCTACTGTACTGACAGTGGAACCCATAGAGTACTTTGAATATTAAGGATGGACTTGTTTCTTTTTAACTTTCTGTACGAAGCTGTAGCCACCCTGCAAGTCACGTGTACACTGTACATGCAATTAACTTTTTATAGAGGGACAATCATACAGGCAATTAACTCAAATGAATTGGATGTCACTCTATTATTTCCAGCATAAAGAGCATCTCCAACGGCAGCCGACAAATTTCCTCCCGCTTCCTTCCGCGGAGGACGACATCAAACGCCAGCGGCATACATTTTTACAACTCTAACCAACTAGATGAAATTCGTGCAAACACGGACTGATTTCATATAAGCATGAAGGATTTCGTATAAAAAAGCCGGATCTTCATATAAACATGATGGATTTCATTACATTTACATGAACTAAGAGGTGCCAATCCGACTCTCTTGTATAATTAATACTCGCTCCATCCGAAAATACTTGTCCTAGAAATGGATATATCTAGACTGATTTTAGTTCTAAATGGCCGCCCGCGGATCCCTTTGTCTTCCTCATGTCCGTCAGACACTTGCGGGGTTGACGAAGGTCCTCGGAAGAGACGAAGCAGCAAAGAAACCACCTAAATCCGCGGTCGTCGCCTCGGTGGTGGCCTTCATGGGTCCCAAGTGGCGGCGGCCTCCCGTGTTCTACTTCTCCTCGATGATGGCGGCGGACACGGAGAAGCTGGCCACTGACTCGTCGCTCTCCACGCACCCGGCTTCTGTCTCTGCCTGCATGGCGGTGCCGCAGGCATGGGAGGCGCGCCCACAGACACGGGAGGTGCGGCCACCGCAGACACTGGTGGCGCGGTACGACGCGGCAACGATGGTGCCCGTACCAGCGTGCTCGCCGCCGTGCCGGCGTGGAGCAACTCGCCACTCCTCATCGAGCTGAACTGGAGCGGCGAGTTGCTGAACCACGCGCCTGCTTGGGGCGGCAAGTGGCTCCGTCGGTCCAAGCGAGGTTGGTGAAGCACTGAGCGGCCTCGCCCGTATCCGGAGGGCTCGGTGGGCTACCCAGCCGGGTAATATGCCAGAGAATGGATCATCGGAAGCCATCGGAAGGGTGGAGAAAATGGTGAAGGAGGAGATGGGGGAGTGGCAGAGGGGTGCGATTCTTGCCCGCTGTCTGTCTGGCCTCGTGTAATTAGAGGGCGGGCGGTAGGAGCTTGGCCGACGTCTGGCCTCGTTTAAACTGAGGGCGGACGGGAGGAGCTAGGCCGGTGTTGCGTTTAATTCTAGCCCGCTCATGAACGGACGTGTGGCCGGAGTAGGATTCTCGGTTCGCATGCGAGTTTAATGGAGGGATTTAATGGAGGCGCCGGGCGTGCAGCGGGCGGCGCAGTACTATTCGATTTGACAGCATTGATGAGCCGTCAAATCACAAAGGCCCTCGCCTCTCATGAAACCGACCGAGCTAGACTGCCCCGCCCTCTAGCCTTTTAAAAAATGCATATACTCCACTTTTGTACAGTAGTATCGATGGATTGCGCCATGGAGCAAAACTTGAAATTAAAAAAAAGGTGGTACATATAGAGAGCGCTCGTGAACTATGTGTCATACATGGCAATAAATAAAGTACTACATGATACTAAGGCTGGTCGTAATGGGAGTATCATAGGTAGTATCATGCATGCCAACTAAGCAATTTTGATGAGGTGACATTGAATTAAATGAGGAAAGAGGAGCTTGAGTATCATATACTACTTTGTGTCATGCATGGCAATAAATGTAGTCCTATATGATACCAACATATGATACCATGCATTACGGATGTAGTATCATACACTAGTATCATATGCATGATACTAGTATATGATACTCCCCATTACAACCAGCCTAATATATGATACATGGCGTAGGAGTACTAAGTATTACTCCCTCCTTTTCGGTTTATAGGGCTTATTTCAAAATTTTAGTTTTTCCATTTATAAGGCTCAATTTTGTTGTTCCCCATCACATGTTCAGATTCCAAGGTGCATTAAATCATTGCATGCAAGTATTAAGAGAAAATTGACCAATGCATGTAATTTATGCATGCATGCATTGCAATTAATGCATTGGTAAACATACTTTTTTGAGAAAAACAAAGCATTAATTGGGTGCTTTTGCAAACTAAAAAAAGTATTCCACCACTCACCATCTATCATGGTTGGTGAGATTTTTGAATTGAGCCTTATAAACCGGAAAGGAGGGAGTATTAATACAGTTTTGCTAGAACTCATCTAGATGAGATATAATTTGGTCTCATTCATCTTTTATAGCCATTGGATGTGATGCTATAAGATGTGTGTGTGCTGACGTGGGTTGTATTTGTTCTTGTGCAACGAACTGACCACTGCATGTCATGTTTGATAGTCTCAAGTCATTAAAAGCATACAAGCCCCACATCTCTTCTTGGTTGATTCCTCTATTTATGTCAAAAAAAGAAACAACGTGAGAGGTAATGCACCACGCCTATGTGTTTACTAGTATTTGGTTTTCGTAAGATGACTAAAGAGGGGCTAAAACTAGTCTTGAGACTAAATTTTTTTAGTCAGGGTACCCCTACTAAAATGTGGATTAGTCCTCTCTCTCCTTATTTAACTCCTCTCCTTTAACACAGGCGAGTTCTGGATTGGAGGGTTTGGAGGATAATAAATGCTCATTAACTCGATTTTAGTCTCTTTAGTATTTGAATCCAAGCATGGATGAGGCTAGCAAGTTTTAGTCCCACTACTTTTAGTCATGGGACTAAAACGTATCCAAGCACCCTCTTAATACTCACATAGACGGAGGTAGTATTTGATTTGACAGCGGGCGGCGCAGTTCCCGAGACGGCTTTAATGCAGACGAGGGAGGGAGTAGCGGTTCCCGATATGTTGAACGGCCAATGCATCCTCCTTCAATTAATGCATGAGAGAAGTAATGGGAGGAGGTCCGGGAAAAGAGGCTGCACGATGTGAATGCAACGCAGTTTGCCCTCATTGCCCTCATATAAAGGCGCCCCTCCATTCCAATGCATCTACCACATCGTATGCACCTAAGCATTTGCCTGAGCACCTACACTAAGCACAAAAGAGCTCGCTCCAGACCCATGGCGGTGATGCGCGTGAGCAGCCAGCGGCTGCGCCAGATGGTCCACGATGTCGGCCAGCAGCATGGCGCCGAGGATCGTCTCCAGATGGTGTTGGAGACCGGCTGGTGGATGGCCGCCGTCGACGCCAACTACGACTCTCAGTTGGACCAGATGATCGTTGCCACCAGCAACAAGTTCACCGTCCTCAAGAAGCTCGTGGACGACATCGCCGTACTCCTCCAGCCCGCGCGCCCGGGCTCCTCATTGCCTGCCACCCTAATCGGCCTCCATGATCGGAACCTCTTTCAAGCACTAGTGGCCCTGCGACTGCCCGTCGACGCAATGAAGAATGTCCACCTGGAGGTCGCGCTCACCGCGAGGAGGCTCGCCCTGCAAGAATTCGTCGACCTACACATCCACGCGTATGAGAAAATCGTGTACATAGGTATCTACAAGGCCAGTGAGGACGCTACGATGTTGGCCTTCCTCAACCAGCTGGAAGCCTTGGATGCCTTTGTTGAGAAGCACCTTGACCTCGCCACAAAAGCCGTCGCTCCTTAGCCGCCGGTCGGTGGCCCGACGCACTAAGTTGAGGAGGAGGAGGTCGTACGTTCATGGATCCATCTTTCTTCTTGCCTTCTATAACCACCAATGCGATCGCATCATCGTGGCCTTAATTCTTATTGTGCTGTTGCATTCTCGTTGCAGTCAATACCGACATGTGCGATCCCTTTGCTTAATTATATGCATCACTGTAACTAGTACTCCATCCATGAATTTATAAGTTGTGCTTACATTTTCCATCAACTTCGTGCAACGCGCGGGCATCTTGCTAGAAACACTAGAATATGTCTATATAATCCATATGTGATAGTCCATTTGAAATCTAAAAAAACAAATATTTAGGTACGGAGGGAGTAATATATTAGGAGTATATCAAAACAATAGTGATTTCTTTCAAGTTTGTGAACAAATACTACTATTCTACTACTTTGGATCCGTCGCAATGCACGGGCACATTGCTAGTAAAAGGAAAAGGTCTGCCGCGTTCGCGTCGCACCCCCACACGCTCGGGAATCGGGAGTACAACACAGCCCGTTCGGCACGACACATATAGGGAAGGCGTGTTAGCTGCCTAGCATTTTCACTTTCATGTGGGACCGCCGTTGAGCAAACCGACACCCCGCCCGCCGCCGGGTTGGAAAAAAGAAACAAGGGGAAGATCTAGCTATAGCACGGAAGCCAAGAAATTTTATGTCAGACGGGGCTCATTGATAGAGTAGGAGCATTCCGTACTAGTACTACTCCTACTAGTACTACCAAGTTTGTACTCCTAATACTATATTACTAGTACTACCACTATACAACTAATAGATACTGTTGGGGAACATAGCAGAAATTCAAAATTTTCTATGCATCTCCAAGATCAATCTATGGAGATACTAGCAACGAGAGAGAGGGGAGTGCATCTTCATACCCTTGAAGATCGCGATGCGGAAGCGTTGCAAGAACGCGGTCGGTGGAGTCGTTCACTAAGCGATTCAGATCGCGGCCGAATCCGATCTAAGCACAGAACAACGGTGCCTCCGCGTTCAACACACGTACAACCCGGGGACGTCTCCTCCTTCTTGATCCAGCAAGGGGAGAGGAGAAGTTGAGGGAGAGCTCCGGCAGCACGATGGTGTGGTCGAGGAGCTTGCAGTTCTCCGGCAGAGCTTCGCCAAGCACTACGGAGGACGAGGAGGTGTTGGGGAGGGAGAGGGCTGCGCCAGGGGAAGGGTACGGCTGCCCTCTCTCTCCCTCACTATATATAGGGGGAAGGGAGGAGGGGGAGGCGCCATAGGGTTCCCTAGGGGAGGGGCGGTGGCCACAGGGGAAACCCTAGATGGGTTTGGGCGCCCCACCCCTAGGAAACTTGCCCCCCAAGCCGGGAGGGGCGGCTGCCCTAGGGGTGGCGCCCCTACCTCTCCTGGTTACGTGAGATGGGGTGGGAGGGGCGCTCAGCCCCTTAGTGGGCTGATGTGCCCTCTCCCCTTGGCCCATAAGGCCACCCAACGCTTGTCGGGGCCTCCGAAAGCCCTTTCGAACACGCTGGTCATCACCTGGTACCCCCAAAACAATTCCGGACTCCAATACCCTTCGTCCAATATATCGATCTTCACCTCCGGACCATTCCAGAGCTCCTCATCATGTCCGGGATCTCATCCGGGACTCCGAACAACCTTCGGTTAACCACATACTATTTCCCATAACAACTCTAGTGTCACCGAACCTTAAGTGTGTAGACCCTACGGGTTCGGGAACCATGCAGACATGACCGAGACGTTCTCCAGTCAATACCCAACAGCGGGATCTGGATACTCATATTGGCTCCCACATGTTCCACGATGATCTCATCGGATGAACCACGATGTCAAGGATTCAAGCAATCCCGTATGCAATTCCCTTTGTCAATCGGTATGTTACTTGCCCGAGATTCGATCGTCGGTATCCCAATGCCTCGTTCAATCTCATTACCGGAAAGTCACTTTACTCATTCCATAATGCATGATCCCGTGACTAACTACTTAGTCACATTGAGCTCATTATGATGATGCATTACCGAGTGGGCCCAGAGATACCTCTCCGTCATACGGAGTGACAAATCCCAGTCTCGATTCGTGCCAACCCAACCGACACTTTCGGAAATACCCGTAGTGCACCTTTATAGCCACCCAGTTATGTTGTGATGTTTGGTACACCCAAAGCACTCCTACGGTATCAGGGAGTTACACAATCTCATGGTCTAAGGAAATGATACTTGACATTAGAAAAGCTTTAGCAAACAAACTACACGATCTTGTGATATGCTTAGGATTGGGTCTCGTCCATCACATCATTCTCCTAATGATGTGATCCCGTTATTAATGACATCCAATGTCCATGGTCAGGAAACCATGACCATCTGTTGATCAACGAGCTAGTCAACTAGAGGCTCACTAGGGACATGTTGTGGTCTATGTATTCACACATGTATTACGGTTTCCAGTTAATACAATTATAGCATGAACAATAGACAATTATCATGAACAAAGAAATACAATAATAACCATTTTATTATTGCCTCTAAGGCATATTTCCAACAGTTTCCCACTTGCACTAGAGTCAACAATCTAGTTCACATCACTATGTGATTGTAATGAATTCGACACCCATGGGGTTGATCATATCTCGCTTGTGAGAGTGGTTATTAGTCAACGGGTCTGAATCTTTCAGATCCGTGTGTGCTTTCCAAATCTCTATGTCATCTCCTAGATGCAGCTACCACGCTCTATTTGGAGCTATTCCAAATAACTGTTCTACTATACGGTTCCGGTTTACTACTCAGAATAATCCGGATTAGTGTCAAAGTTTGCATCGGCGTAACCCTTTACGACGAACTCTTTTACCACCTCCATAATCGAGAAAATTCCTTAGTCCACTAGTTACTAAGGATGTGTTTGACCGCTATCTTGTTATCCATTCCTGGATCATTCTTGTACCCCTTTACTGACTCATGGCAAGGCACACTTTAGGTGCGGTACACAGCATAGCATACTGTAGAGCCTATGTGTGAAGCATAGGGGACGACCTTCGTCCATTCTCTCTCTTCTGCCGAGGTCATGTCTTGAGTCTTACTCAATACTCACACCTTATAACACAGCCAAGAACTCCTTCTTCGCCGATCTATTTTGAACTTCTTCAAAATCTTGTCACGGCATGTATTCATTTGAAAGTATTATTGAGCGTTTTTGATCTATTCTTATAGATCTTGATGCTCAATGTTCAAGTAGCTTAATCTAGGTTTTCCATTGAAAAACACCTTTTCAAATACCCTATAGGCTTTCCAGAAATTCTATATCATTTCTGATCAACAATACGTCAACAACATATACTCATTAGAAATTCTATAGTGCTCCCACTCACTTCTTTGGAAATACAAGTTTCTCATAAACTTTGTATAAATCCAAAATCTTTGATCATCTCATCAAAGCGTATATTCCAACTCCGAGATGCTTACTCCAGTCCTTAGAAGGATTGCTGGAGCTTTGCATACTTGTTAGCATCTTTTAGGATTGTCAAAACCTTTTGCCTGTATCAGATACAACCTTTTCTCAAGAAAATCATCGAGGAAACTATATTTTGACATCCTATCTGCAAGATTTCATAAATAATGCAGTAGCTTCTAATATAATTCTAACAGACTCTTAGCATCGCTACAAGTGAGAAAGTATCATCGTAGTCAACTCCTTGAACTTGTCGGAAAACATCTCAGTGACAAGTCGAGCTTTGTTAATGGTGACACTTACCATCATTGTCTATCTTCCCTTTTAAAATCCATCTGTACCCAACAACCTTATGACCATCAAGTAGTTCTTACAAAGTCTACACTTTGTTTTATACATGGATCTTCTCTCGAATTTTATGGCCTCGAGCCATTTGTCGGAATCTGGGCCCACCATCGCTTCTCCATAGCTCGTAGGTTCATTGTTGTCTAGCAACATGACCTCCAAGACAGGATTACCGTACCACTCTGAAGCAGTACACGTCCTTGTCGTCCTACGAGGTTCGGCAATGACTTGATCCGAGGCTTCATGATCACTATCATCAGCTTCCACTTCAATTGGTGTAGGTGCAACATGAACAACTTCCTGTGCCCTGCTACACACTAGTTGTAGTGACAGTTCAATAACCATATCAAGTCTCTAGCATCCTCCCACTCAATTCTTTCGAGAGGAACTTCTCCTCGAGAAAGAACCCGTTACTAGAAACAATCACTTTTGCTTCCGGATCTGAAATAGGAGGTATACCCAACTGTTTTGGGTGTCCTATGAAGATGTATTTATCCGCTTTGGGTTCGAGCTTATCAGGATGAAACTTTTTTTTCACATAAGCGTCGCAGCCCCAAACTTTCAAGAAACGACAGCTTAGGTTTCTCTAAACCATAGTTCATACGGTGTCATCTCAACGGAATTACGTGGTGCCCTATTTAAAGTGAATGGGGTTGTCTCTAATACCTGACCCATGAACGATAGTGGTAATTCGATAAGAGACATCACGGTATGCCCCATATCCAATGGGGTGCATCTATGATGTTCGGACACACCATCACACTATGGTGTTCCAGGCGGTGTTAGTTGTGAAACAATTTCCACAATGTCTCCATTGTGTACCAAACTCGCAACTCAGATATTCATCTCTATGATCATATGATAGACATTTTATCCTCTTGTCACGACGATCTTCAACTTCACTCTGAAATTACTTCAACCATTCAATAATTCAGACTTGTATTTCATCAAGTAAATATACTTAGTATCTACTCAAATCATCTGTGAAGTAAGAACATAACTATATCCACTGTGTGCCTCAGCACTCATTGGACTGCACACATCAAAATGTATTACTTCCAACAAGTTGCTTTCTTGTTCCATTTTACTGAAAACGAGGCTTTCAGTCATCTTGCCCATGTGGTATGATTTGCATGTCTCAAGTGATTCAAAATCAAGTGAGTCCAAACGGTCCATCTGCATGGAGTTTCTTCATGCGTATATACCAATAGACATGGTTCACATGTCTCAATCTTTTCAAAAACGAGTGAGTCCAAAGATCCATCAACATGGAGCTTCTTCATGCGTTTTATACCAATATGACTCAAATGGCAGTGCCACAAGTAGGTGGCACTATATCATTACTATCTTATATCTTTTGGCATGAACATGTGTATCACTACGATCGAGATTCAATAAACCATTCATTTTAGGTGCAAGACCATTGAAGGTATTATTCAAATAAACAGAGTAACCATTATTCTCCTTAAATGAATAACCGTATTGCGATAAACACAATCCAATCATGTCTATGCTCAATGCAAACACCAAATAACAATTATTTAGGTTTAACACCAATCTCGATGGTAGAGGGAGTATGCGATGCTTGATCACATCAACCTTGGAAACACTTCCAAACCATATCATCATCTCACCTTTAGCTAGTCTCCGTTTATTCCGTAGCCTTTTATTTCGAGTTACTAACACTTAGCAACTGAATCGGTATCTATTACCATGGTGCTACTAGGAGTACTAGTAAAGTACACATCAATATAATGTATATCCAATATACTTCTGTCGACCTTGCCAGCCTTCTCATCTACCAAGTATCTAGGGTAGTTCTACTTCAGTGACTGTTCCCCTCATTACAGAAGCACTTAGTCTCGGGTTTGGGTTCAACCTTGGGTTTCTTCACTAGAGCAGCAACTGATTTGCCATTTCATGAAGTATCCCTTCTTGCCCTTGCCCTTCTTGAAACTAGTGGTTTCACTAACCATCAACAATTGCTGCTCCTTCTTGATTTCTACTTTCGCGGTGTCAAACATTGCGAATATTTCAAGGATCATCATATCTATCCCTGATAGGTTATAGTTCATCATGAAGCTCTAGTAGCTTGGTGGCAATGACTTTGGAGAAACATGACTACTCATCTGGAAGATTAACTCCCACTCGATTCAAGTGATTTTTGTACCCAGACAATCTAAGTACAAGCTCAACGATTGAGCTTTTCTCAATTAGTTTGTAGGCTAAGAAACTTGTCGGAGGTCTCATACCTCTTGACGTGGGCACAAGCCTGAAATCCCAATTTCAGCCCTTGGAACATCTCATATGTTCCGCGACGTTTCAAAAACGTCTTCGGCGCCACAATTCTAAACCGTTTAACATTACTGAACTATCATGTAGTCATCAAAACGTGTATGTCAGATGTTCACAACATCCACAGACGACGTTCGAGGTTCAGCGCACCGAGCGGTGCATTAAGGACATAAGCCTTCTACGCAGCAATGAGGACAATCCTCAGTTTAAGGACCCAGTCCGCATAATTGCTACTATCAACTTTCAACTAAATTTTCTCTAGGAACATATCTAAAACAGTAGAACTAAAACTCGAGCTATGACATAATTTGCAAAGACCTTTTGACTATGTTCATGATAATTAAGTTCATCTAATGAAATTATTTAATGAACTCCCACTCAGATAGACATCCCTCTAGTCATCTAAGTGATACATGACCCGGGTCAACTAGGCCGTGTCCGATCATCACGTGAGATGGACTAGTCATCATCGGTGAACATCTTCATGTTGATCGTATCTACTATATGACTCATGTTCGACCTTTCGGTCTCTTGTGTTCCGAGGCCATGTCTGTACATGCTAGGTTCGTCAGGTCAACCTAAGTGTTTCGCATGTGTAAATCTGGCTTACACCCATTGTATGTGAACGTTAGAATATATCACACCCGATCATCACGTGGTGCTTCGAAACAACGAACTTCCGCAACGGTGCACAGTTAGGGGGGACACTTTCTTGAAATTATTATGAGGGATCATCTTATTTACTACCGTTGTTCTAAGCAAATAAGATGCATAAACATGATAAACATCACATGCAATCAAATAGTGACATGATATGGCCAATATCATTTTGCTCCTTTTGATCTCCATCTTCGGGGCTTCATGATTATCATCGTCACTGGCATGACACCATGATCTCCATCATCCTGATCTCCATCATCGTGTCTCCATGAAGTTGTCTCGCCAACTGATTACTTCTACTACTATAGCTAATGGTTTAGCAATGAAGTAAAGTAATTACATGGCGTTATTCAGTGACACGCAGGTCATACAATAATTAAAGACAACTCCTATGGCTCCTGCCGGTTGTCATACTCATCGACATGCAAGTCGTGATTCCTATTACAAGAATATGATCAATCTCATACATCACATATATTTCATTCATCACATCCTTCTTGGCCATATCACATCACACGACATATGCTGCAAAAACAAGTTAGACGTCCTCTAATTGTTGTTGCAAGTTTTTTACGTGGCTGCTATAGGTTTCTAGCAAGAACATTTCTTACCTACACCAAAACCACAACATGATATGCCAATTGCTATTTACCCTTCATAAGGACCCTTTTCATCGAATCCGATCCAACTAAAGTGGGAGAGACTGGCACCCGCTAGCCACCTTATGCAACAAGTGCATGTCAGTCGGTGGAACCTTTCTCACGTAAGTGTACGTGTAAGGTCGGTCCGGGCCGCTTCATCCCACAATACCGTCGAAACAAGATAGGACTAGTAACGGTAAGCATATTGAACAAAATCAATGCCCACAACAACTTGTGTTCTACTCATGCATAGAATCTACGCAATAGACCTAGCTCATGATGCCACTGTTGGGGAACGTAGCAGAAATTCAAAATTTTCTATGCATCACCAAGATCAATCTATGGAGATACTAGCAACGAGAGAGAGGGCAGTGCATCTTCATACCCTTGACGATCGGGATGCGGAAGCATTGCAAGAACGCGGTCGGTGGAGTCGTTCACTAAGCGATTTAGATCGCGGCCGAATCCGATATAAGCATAGAATAACGGTGCCTCCACGTTCAACACACGTACAGCCCGGGGACGTCTCCTCCTTCTTGATCCAGCAAGGGGAGAGGAGAAGTTGAGGGAGAGCTCCGGCAGCACGATGGCGTGGTCGTGGAGCTTGCAGTTCTCCGGCAGAGCTTGGCCAAGCACTACGGAGGACGAGGAGGTGTTGGGGAGGGAGAGGGCTGCGCCATGGGAAGGGTACGGCTGCCCTCTCTCTCCCTCACTATATATATGGGGAAGGGATGAGGGGGAGGCGCCCTAGGGTTCCCTAGGGGAGGGGCGGCGGCCACATGGGAAACCTTAGATGGGTTTGGGCGCCCCCACCCCCTAGGAAACTTGCCCCCCAAGCCAGGAGGGGCGGCTGCCCTAGGGGTGGCGCCCACACCTCTCCTGGTTATGTGAGATGGGGTGGGAGGGGCGCTCAACCCCTTAGTAGGCTGATGTGCCCTCTCCCCTTGGCCCATAAGGCCCCCCAACGCTTGCCGGGGCCTCCGAAACCCCTTTCGGACACGCTGGTCATCACCTGGTACCCCCGGAACAATTCCGGACTCCAATACCCTTCGTCCAATATATCGATCTTCACCTCCGGACCATTCTAGAGCTCCTCGTCATGTCCGGGATCTCATCCAGGACTCCGAACAACCTTCGGTAACCACATACTATTTCCCATAACAACTCTAGCGTCACTGAAACTTAAGTGTGTAGACCCTACGGGTTCGGGAACCATGCAGACATGATCGAGACGTTCTCCAGTCAATAACCAACAGCGGGATCTGGATACTCATGTTGGCTCCCACATGTTCCACGATGATCTCATCGTATGAACCACGATGTCAAGGATTCAAGCAATCCCGTATGCAATTCCCTTTGTCAATCGGTATGTTACTTGCCCAAGATTCGATCGTCGGTATCCCAATACCTTGTTCAATCTCGTTATCGGCAGGTCACTTTACTCGTTCCATAATGCATGATCCCGTGACTAACTACTTAGTCACATTGAGCTCATTATGATGATGCATTACCGAGTGGGCCCAGAGATACCTCTCCGTCATACGGAGTGACAAATCCCAGTCTCGATTCGTGCCAACCCCACAGACACTTTCGGAGATACCCGTAGTGCACCTTTATAGCCACCCAGTTACGTTCTGACGTTTGGTACACCCAAAGCACTCCTACGGTATCAGGGAGTTACACAATCTCATGGTCTAAGGAAATGATACTTGACATTAGAAAAGCTTTAGCAAATGAACTACACGATCTTGTGCTATGCTTAGGATTGGGTCTCGTCCATCACATCATTCTCCTATTGATGTGATCCCGTTATCAATGACATCCAATGTCCATGGTCAGGAAACCATGACCATCTGTTGTTCAACGAGCTAGTTAACTAGAGGCTCACTAGGGACATGTTGTGGTCTATGTATTCACACATGTATTACGGTTTCCAGTTAATACAATTATAGAATGAACAATAGACAATTATCATGAACAAGGAAATATAATAATAACCATTTTATTATTGCCTCTAGGGCATATTTCCAACAGATACGTGCACGGCACAACATCGTAGGAACAAAAAAGGGAAAGATCTTGTTTTGGGTGATTTATCTTTTTTTCAATCAACGTAGTATGAATAATATGATGTGGGGGGAACCCATGAAGCTTATGTGGCTTGGTTGCATGGATACGGAAGGTTAGAGAAAAATAAATAGATAATGTGTTTAGAGTGCACTCCACTAAATAGATACACGTTGGATCCATTGCAATGGACCGGCGCATCTATATCTATACCCCCTATATAGTGTGTGAAAAACTTTGAAAGTTGGTCGTTGGATGAAGCCAATCCGACGGTACAAAGATGGCAAATCCGAGCACTACTGGCCGTTGGATATCATCCACCAGATTCTGCCACATGTATAATCTAGAAGACTCCATGGTTGAACTTAATTCATGACTAACTTTGCCACAACTAAGCTTAAGCAAAGTTATTATAGTTCTTCAAAATGAGAGCCACAAGTTGGCAAGCCTAAGGGAATCTTGCCACATTTTTTGTGTGTATGTCATGTGGGGACTTAGTGTGGCTTGCCTAAGGTGTGGCTTGAACCAAACACTCACCTAAGTTAATTAAACTTGCCTAACCTTACATTCCACCAGATTTTGCCACATGTTAGAATCCAGAAAACTCCACATGTACAAGCATAATGCACAAACCACCACAATCTCATGCGTGCAATGCACGTGTACCTTACTAGTACTAGTTGGTAGTAGTAAGAAACAAATTCCAGTTTTGGCACGAGCTTGTACTGCGGGAGCACCACAAGGCCTGCCGCAGGAGTTACATTTCCCTCTTGGGGCCCACAGGACCGAACTTCAGTGGCTTAGTGCCCGACCTATGACTCAATGACATGCGGACCTTAAATGCGGCTGGCCCACATGTCATTCTCATGGTGGTGGCGTGGTTCGTGACTCACTCGTCCGAGATGAACTGGCCGGTGGTGGCGTGGCCATGGCGAGGGTACCACAGCTGGGCGTCGGGGCATTACGAGGCGTAGATGGCCACACCGGCGGGTACTACCTGTAGTACATAAGTACTCCAGCTAAGGATTGATTCCTGGGACGAAATGTGTCACAGCCACTGGATGAAAATTTGATGGTGCGGGAGTACGGATCGGAGCACAGCAGCGGAGCAGGCAAACCGCGTTCAATCGGGTGTGTGTGGTAGAAAGTTGATGGTCGCCGCAGTTCAGCTGGCCCGCATGTCATGCACACAAAGGCAGAGGAGCGGTGGGGCTGAGAGGGATGAGGGGCACGCACAATCCTACCATTCTGTCACTGACATGTGGGACCCATAAGCGTGGGTCCCACCTGTCAGCGAAAGAAAGGCACGACAAGGCAGTGATAGCCATGTCAGAGGATCCATGTCCACGTCGGAGGACGTCGTGCCGTGGGTTGGAGGGGCGTCGTGGGAATCGCGTGTGGGTGTGGCAGTGGTAGAAACAAGAAACGTGATGGTCGTCGTGGTTCAACTTCCATGGACAAGCTGTCGTGTCTGCTGACACATGTATATCAAAACTAGAGTGTTTATATTTCAAGCACATGAACAAGTATTATTCTACTAGTTTGGATCAATTGCAACGCACGGGCCAACACATTGGTAGTAGTAGTGTCCATCTCTATCTCTAGAGGCCTTCCCTCGTTCATCCTTTTCTCTCACAAGATAAACTACTCATACAAATGCATCTTGATGTTCCGTGGAACGCACGAGGATCTTTCCTTGGGGGTCTCTCCAGCGCGGCGTGGCCGTAGTTGCAAGTTGACGCCCCTTGAGATGCCGACATTGAGGGGCACTCGGATTTCCTCCGATGAGCAGGTAAGATGAGTTTGATCACATAGTAAATGCATTCTAAAGACTACTTCCGTGTCCATTTCCTAATTCTCCCCCTGCCCACTGTTTCACAGGCTAGGCTCGGTGCGAGTGGAGATTGGCTTGCATATGTACGGGAGGGTACCAACATCAATTTGCACAACATTTACAACGGTGACACCGTTCCCGTAGAACCTTTGTCCAACATTGGGATCAGCCATGCAACGGGCCACCGCATGAATTGGTATGATGGAACCATGGTGAGATTGAATAAAAGATAGCACAAACCTTGCACATGGCGGTCAAAGGTGGACCATGCTGTCTGCGGCCGATTTGTTGCCGTACGAGTAGGAAGACGTTGTGCTCCTTTCTAACCGCATCTTCGCGGTGACAAACCAGGGGACTTATTTTGTATGGGACACATCCTACGATATACTCCCTCTCTCCCAGTTTATTTGTTTTGAATCTTTTCGTTTTATAAGTTTCAAATTCAAATTTAGAGCTCCCCATCACATGTTGAGATTACAATGTCCATTAAATCGTTTCCTGCATGTATAGTAAAGAAACAAATCTCGAGTTTGGCATGAGTTCGTGCTGCGGGAGCACCACAAGCCCTGGCGCAGGAGTTACATTTCCCTTTCAGGGTCGTCGGGACTATGCTTCAGTGCCTCACTATACCTACCTTTGAGTCAATAACATGTGGACCCGATAGGTGACTGGTCCACATGTAATGCTCCCGAAGGTAGAGGGGGCAGTGGGGCCAAGAGGGGTGAGCCGCAGGTCGGGGGATGTGTGGTTTCATGTGTTCAAGCGGCGTCGTGGGAATCGCGGGTGGCTGTGGTAGAAACTTGATGCTCACCGCATTTTAGGTGTCCCACATGTCATGCACACAAAGGCAGAGGGGCGATGCGGCCGAGAGGGGTGAGGCGCACGTCGGGGGGCGTGGTGCCGTGGGTTGGAGAGGCATCGTGGGAATCGCGAGATGAAATGTGATGGTCGCCGTAGTTGAACTTCCATGGACAAGCTGTCATGTCTACGGACACATGCACTGCATACCGATCACTGGAAGGAGTAGCAGAGAAAGCTATATATGCGGATAAATAGTTCCTTATAGTTAAGCGAACCCACGCTACTACTCTGTTCCAAAGACATGCACACCATCGAAATAGTCCATCTATATCAATATACACCGAGAGGGAATAATTTTTTTTACAAGAGAGGAAATAGTTCATCCATCCATAATGCCCTCCTGCTGGTGCAGCTTCTTCTTCTTCTTCTTCTTCTTCTTCTTCTTCTTCTTCTTCTTCTTCTTC
>NC_057795.1:397872387-397898150 GCF_018294505.1 Triticum aestivum | reverse complement strand
ATTTTTTTACAAGAGAGGAAATAGTTCATCCATCCATAATGCCCTGCTGCTGGTGCAGCTTCTTCTTCTTCTTCTTCTTCTTCTTCTTCTTCTTCTTCTTCTTCTTCTTCTTCTTCTTCTTCTTCTTCTTCTTCTTCTTCTTCTTCTTCTTCTTCTTCTTCTTCTTCTTCTTCTTCTTCTTCTTCTTCTTCTTCTTCTTCTTCTTCTTCTTCTTCTTCTTCTTCTTCTTCTTCTTCTTCTTGTTCTCATTCTCTGTGGGAGACGGCTTCGCAACAAGATCTTTGGACCTTGCAGCTATCTCGAAACTCACACGGGCATCAAGGGCAACATATTTTATCCGCTCGTACGTCAAGGGATAATTCTCCCATCCAGACGACCTTAATGCCACCGTCTCGTCACCCTTCTAAAGATTTGTACCGAGCACAAAATTTGCTACGTCGAATAGGGATGGTGTCTATTTAGCACAATCTTCCACAGGAATTTTGATTCTGGTTTGTAGGTCAGCGATACTTTTCAAATGAAGGTTGTACGACTCCAGCTTCTGTTTGTCCCCTTCGATGGCTACCCCACAGAAGTATACGTCCTCCCGAGACAAGAAATCGTGAAGCTCACCTGGTATGGAGGGCGAGTGTATGATGTGGTACACCAAAACGTCATCTTCGAGGCATAGCTGAAGGACGGCGGCGCGCTGGATCTTCCTAGGGGCACGCTCCGTGTACTCTGCATCCAGACCGATGACCCTCGTCTCTACCTTTTTGAGGGAGTTGGATACATTGTTGATCCACTGCCATACAACCCTTGGGTGGTGAACGGTGATGGTGGCAACTATGCGCATCGAGCCTTCGACGAGGACATGTTGGACACTAAAAACCTACATCTCGATCTCTTTCGCCATTTGGAACCGCTGGAACGGAGGGCTATGGTTTGGAGAATTAGGATTAGATGGCTAGTCTAACTGAAGTGGTAGATGATTATTTAAAGAGGTTAAAACAATGTTAATGCAGTGGGGTTTGGATGCAAATGAAGACGAAGGGGAGGTGAAGAAGCCGAGGAAAATCGGTTCCCGATGGAGAAGTAAATGGGAGAAGTGGCGTGCAGGCAGTTGATTAGACGGCTAGGTAGACTAAACGAAAAGGCTATGCGGGTAGACTGAGGAGTCGTACCTGTTCGTGTACGTGCCCATCCTTCCTGATAGGTGGGACCTATGCAAACAGATAAAAAAAATGTGTCGTAGCTTTTTTTTGACCGCGTGAGTGGGAGACACAACATTCTCTGGTTAAGGAATACTCCCTCCGTTTAGGTGAGTATAAGTCACCTTATGAAAATCAGGTTTTTCCAAAACCTTTAGGCACGGAGCATTAACTTCCTACTCGATCCCCTCCCAGCCTCGTTAGCCAATGTTCTCTTCCTCTGCTGCCGCATTCTACCTTTCCATTTTTCCTCTTCTCAAGTGTGGAACGATCTGCATGCCGTCCTTAATGCACCAGAACGACCACTGCATGCATCGCGACAGGGCGTTGATTGGGCATGCACGAGAATTTGGTTCTGCTCGCAATATGGATGATACCTGAACGATGAAGTGAACATGCATGCTAGCACGGGAGACCTATTTCCGCTATACAATACTGGAGTACTCATGTTCCTACTAGTAGTAGTAGTACAACTGCGGTACACTTGATGGTCAAAATACTATTCATCCGGTTCTCATAGTGAAGTGACAACACCCTGCGCCTGACACTAGTCCAGGCGAGGCGGCGTGTTCGGGTTACCAAAGTCAGCCTCACCCTATGCACTGTGCAGTCTGTCACCGCTGCTGTACAGCACATTGGCGCCTCGCCTCGTCTCCCTCTCCGCTCCCATAGCACCACCCCATCTCCATCTCCTCCGTCTCCGTCTCCGTCTCCATCTCACTGTGCCCCCGTGTACCGTCGCCTCACTCGCCTCCCCCAGTACCACTATTCCCACGCTAGCCGCTCCAGCACTGACATCCTTCTCCCCCGTAAATCAAGCCCCCTTCCAAACTCCACCATGGCCGAACGCGAACCGCGCAACATCCATATGAGCCGCAATTGGAGCAATCTCCCCAGTGACATCCTCGAACTCTGTTGTTCGTGTATGGATATGTTGACCGCCCTGCGGTTGGCTGCATGCTCGAGGGACATGCACATGGCCATCGCCGAAGCGAGGCCTACGCTTTTCAAGACACCCTGCTTGCTGCTATCTGGTCTTGTGAGATTGGCTCACCATGATACGGAGGCATGCATGATGCCCCTCGACTTCAATCCAATCTCCATTAGCCGAAACTTCTTTGCAGGTATGTAGCGTGTCACCGTACATCATTTGCATCGACATCGATCCGATCACCATCGCCCGAAACTTCTTGGCAGGTATGTACTGGGTCGGCATGAACTCCCACTGGATGGATGCCTTCAGAGAAGACGGTAAAAAGTTGGTGCTCATGAACTTCCTGACCTCCCATGAGATTATCCTTCCTCCGTTGGATTATATAGAGTATTACCATCGCGGTCCAAGTCATCTAGATTACTACGTCAGTTGGACGGACCTTGTTTTGCAGAAGATTGTAATCTACCAAGTACCCACACGACATGCGAATTACGCAGACTTCAAGCTAATTGCCTTGTTCGACCGCAGACTCGCCTATCTTTACGCCGGTGCCTTTTTTAGCTGGAGACAACTCGGCTGCAGTGGATCATCATCAAAGCTGATACACACTTCTGTGATGCTATTGAACACAATGGCATCATCTACGCGATCAACGAAGCAGATGGCACCACGTATTGCTAGGACGTCGCGTGTAAGTTGTTTCCGTCTCATGTTAATGATGACGCCATGACACTGTTTGAACTTTTTGTGATGATTGGCATATCCCTGTTTGAGCAGAATTTGAGTAGAACTATGGCAATATAGTAGAGACGCCGTAAATCAGCTATATTTGGAATGAGTTAATTCATGCGATTGTGACCATGTCATTACACCCAATTTGTACCCTGAATAATCAAACGGTTAGGAATATATGGATATTATCCTTATTTTACAGTGATCTATATACTACTACTAAATATGAGTGTGTATCAATGGCCATGTTAGTTTCCTCATTTTCATGATGTAGAAACATGCACCACACTATTGGTTTCATCTAACCATTCATTAGGGAAGTAAATGTGCATATGGAGAACTCTATATTTGGAAGTAGTGAAATCCTGCAATGCTTACCATGTGTACATACCTATATTCGCCCTTCAGTAATCAATGGCTAGAATAATATCCTCACAAAATTTTTGCCCATAGAACACGAGTATATAACAATGCATGTTCTGTTAGTTACCTTGAAGAATTTGTTTGTGAGGACAGAACATGATTACATAACATGCATGAAATGCTAGTTTCCTGTGAAGAATCGATTGCGAGATAACATGAGTATAACCATGCATGGCACTTCTATATTTTCGAACCCAGTATACATTTCCCTGTATTTTCCTCCCAGTTCCAACAGGGACATATCAATGCTGTTTCATGCATTATCCTACTCATACTCTGAACAATGCTGATCTTACATTAACAACGCCTGTCCTTTTTGATATGATGAAGTGTCCCTACAATTACTGCCCTTTGTAATTACACCACCTTTGCCAAAAACAGGGAAGCACAACTGGTTCCTCGCTCGATTAGACAACGACAAAAGACTGATTATCATTCGGACACATGAGCCGGAAAAGTTATATTGCAAAAACCCCACTGTATACAAGCACCATGTAATACGTGAGTATCCGGACAGTGTCTGTTACGTCTATGAGCAGGATACCAGCTTGTTGGGGCCTTTAGGATTTTTTAGTTGGAGGCAGGTAAACAGCCTTGGTTAACACTCTCTGTTTCTCAGACTCAATTATCCGATTAACCAGGAGATCACTATTGGCAAGGACCTTGATGGCAGAGAGGCTCTGTTTGCTATGGAAAACTGTGTCTACACAGTGAGCCCTAGGAGTTCGGGAGCAAACTCCCCTGATTGTCAACGATACAACCTGCAGCTAAAAGAAGGTGAGAATGACAAAGGCATCCGGATTAACTTTGATCCTTGGATGTCTCAATTACGACAAGCAGTGATGTGGTTCAAGCCTTCAGGTTGATAGGTAACTGGGCTGTTGCATCGAAAGGGTGGACTACTGGTGTCTACGGATCACTGGTCGCTGAAGCGGGGCTGCAAATTATGGTGGTGTTGGATCATATCTTCGAATGACTTTGTTGTCTTTGCTGCTGGTTCTGGATGGGTAGTTCTTTCTTTTGTTATGCATATTCCTTGTCATTTGGTCATCCTCGTCTATGCCACTCTTTCTATGTAATAGTTGCTTCTGTTTAGAATGTCATTCTCGTCTAGATCACAAGAGTCTGAGCGCTGCAGATGGGTACGTTTTGGTGGTGTAGCAAGACTTCTTATGAACTATCATGTCTTGCTGTTTATGTCAGTAGTGGTCACTAGTCAGTGTTTGAATGTTGTATATATCGTTGTTTCAAACTGTTTATTGTCTCGAACTATTGGTGGGCTAAATGAGGGCATCACCATTCTCCAGTGTTCAGAGTATATCTCCTTTTTTCAAGTTATATAATTTGAGCTCACTGCCTTTTCGATGATGTACACTTGTTTGGGACAGTGAGGTGTCATTGATTATGGGCCGAGTAGTAACGCAATGCCAAACAGGTCAATTATGACTCTCGGGCCGGGCTCTCAAAAGATCCTAAAAAAAGGTTGGGCTCTCCAAAAAAGAAAGAATAAGGACTCTTAGGCCGACATGTGGGCGCCACCGATGTTTTTGTGCTCTTGCGCACCGAGAGCATATTGGCGCGTGCTCGAAATTCGTGCTACCTTTTCATCCCCTGTCTCCCGCCCCTCCCCCACCTCTGGAATCTCGATTCCTACTCCAGTTCCCCCAAATCCCCCTCCTGTACTCCCTGTACTCAAGCGCACTATCATGTTGCCGATCAATGCGGATCTCCAAGCCGGAGATCCTGAGGTCCGTCTTGCCTTCGGTCGCTGTGTGCTGTCGCTCAACAGTGGCATGGAGGCGCTTGATGACCAGTTTACCGGCAAAGTGCTGATGGTAACCATTAACGGCGACCGGCCTCCCGTCTCGCCGGATGACCTTGTCAAAGCTCTTAGCATTGCACACGACATCCAAATAAGTGACTAGCTTGTCAAAGTCTGTCCGCCACCGGCTGATTTCTTCATCAGGTTCCGGACAACTTTCGACTGCAGTCGTGTGTTCGAATCTTCTCGGCATTTGTTCTGCGATGGCGCGCTGGTGAGCTTTGATCAGTGGCACCCAGGATGGGGCTCGGTGCCCTCTGAGCTTGAGTTTTTAAAAAAGCTTACCTTCCACGGCATGCCTCGACGTGCTTGGAACAACGAGTCCATGAACGAGCTTATCAACGACCTTGGAGTTGAGCTCGTAAGTATGTTTGTTCCTCCAGACAGCTGGGCGCTGACTATTATGGCATGGATAAAGAAGTCGTCCACCATACCGAAGGTGATTGGTGTTGAGATACTGGTGCAGGAACCGGGGTTGTACTATTCGTCGCCACCAAGGCCGCCATGGACCATGTTAGGGATGTACCTGTATCGAGTGTTCGTGCATGTCGAAGAAGTGGTCAATCCATTAATCGAAGTCCTGCCGCCACCGCTGGTGCCAGGGTCCGTCGACGACGTCCATTACAGGAGTCAATGTCAGACTTTCCCCATGTTGCTCGGAACGATGGATGGCATAGGGCCTACTCCATCGCACGACGGAGGGCACTGCTTCTTTGGGAGAAGAGGCAGGGCTGGCTGCCTGGATGTGCTCTAATTTGAGGTAACAACTAAATCTTGTCAGATAGTACTAGTTAAATCTGAGCTATGGGTCTGAAGCACTGATATGCCAGTACATTTGATTGTGACCTGTTCTAATTTTGTACCTGAACTTTTTTTAGAAAGGGTTGTACGTCAACTTAATGTGCTAGCAGAAATTATTGTGTTGTCTGTCTGTTTTCTTTGCACAACATTCAAGATATTTCCTCATCATTTATAAAGACGATGAACCATTATGTACGATTTCATTGGTTTCAACATAGCCCTTCCCGTAGCGATCCACTACTTCCATCCTGATTGTGCCGCCTGCGTGAAATTTTTGTATGCAAGTTTAGTGTGCTATGATGTTCTATATGATTGTGTCAACTATATAAGTTTTTACTGAGCATCAGCAATGCATATGGCTGAAAGATGTATTTACGAGCATCGACCGATGGGTCTCTCTCTCTCTCTCTCTCACACACACACACACACACACACTCACACTCTCTCTCACACACACACGAATGCGCGCGCGCGCACACGCACAAGTGGGACCCGTTGAATTATTTATTTGCTCGTGACAGCTTTCAATTAGGTTCCACTGTAATCTAACTTTTTTCTTAAGTTATTTATTGAGCTCAGTGACTTCAAAAAGTTGTACAGAAGCCTTGTTTGGGCCTTTCCGGCGTTGCTGAATGTGGGCTGAGTAACCATGTTAGGTTGTACTGTACTACACATGCCTTTTTTTCAACATCAGCAATGCAACTGGGCCGACAACTAGGCCAACATCAGCAATGCAATTACTATGCACCAAACACGTAATTAGTTTGAAAAATATATTATTTTTGGAATTTGGAAATTTTAATTTCATTACTTGTTGCGCGCGCAATATTTCGTTGGATTTTAACATGATACAACTTTATTTTGAAATTATATTTAACCTGACTAGAAATTTCGGATAAAAATATTTTGGATCCCATCAAAATGTGGGAATTTTTATTGAATTCTGTTTTGAGCGGTTGTTTGAAATTATTAATCATTGTCCTAGCTAGAAGATGGGCTGTACTTTTAACAAACTGTAAATGGGCTGTAGTAAATTCCATTAGAATTGAAAAATGGGTTGTACATTCTTACAAATTGCAAATAGGCTATATGTTCTCTGCCAAATCCGAGCTATGGGCCTACTAAGTTGACGCGTACCAAGGGCTTTGTCAACTTAGTCAATATAAACAATTCTAGCTGCAGTGATCGTACGATGTCCTACCAACGGCCGTAGTGCTTCTTCAACCTCTAGTCTTCTTGCTCCAGCCGCCCAAAGCAGTGCCGGTCGTGTCGCATGCTCCTGCCTCTCGTGGACGGCTGTGATGCCGCGGAGGCCTCACCGCCCCGTACTACTCCCACCGCTGGCCAGGCCATCCCTCTACTCACCCATACCCCTGTTATTCTACGGCGACGGCAGCCTCACACCGCAGCCAAGCCAGTGAACCCTCGTACTCCTCTCCGTGCAGGCTACCACTGCTGTGTCTTCCCCGGCTCCGCGTCGTCCCCTTCCTAGGCCTTGTCATCATCCAGACCACCGCCGTGGTGCTCTCGGTGCGGCGTGGTCAACATGGTCAACTACTGACTTCCATGGGAAGAGTACTGTACGTGGAGAGGCTGACAGCTGGGTCCAGGCGACCACAAGGAAGTTCCTCCTTATTACGCGCAAAATAATTATTCCTCCACCTGATAGCAGGGACCCACCAGATGGGCCACCTTATTTCGCGAAAAAAACGTTTCCCCCTGACTGCTGGGACCCACCGGACGGGCCAGCGTATTTCGTGAAAAAACATTCCCCGCGCTGTCAGCTCGGACCCACCTTAAGTGCCTCCTTATTACACACTAAAAAAATGAATACTCCCCCTGCTAGCTGGTACCCACCATGGTGGGAGGCTGACTTGTGGGCCTACTAAGTTGACTGGGACGGGGGCCTTTGTCAACTTTAGTCAATATGAACGATTCTATCTCCAGTGACCGTATGATGTCCATCCAACAGCCATAGTGCTTCTTCAACCTGCTCTAGCCGCCCAAAGCAGCGCCGGTCATGCTGCATGATCCTCCCTCCCGTGGCCGACTGTGCTGCCGCGGAGGCCTCACTGCCCATACTATTCTCACCGCTGGCCAGGCCCTATGGCGACGACAGCCTCACACCACAGCCGAACCAGTGAACCCTCGTACACCTCTCCGTGCGGGCTTCCACTGCCGCGTCTTCCTCGGCTCGCCGTCGTCCCCTTCCTAGGCCCCGCCGTCGTCCACCGCCCTGGTGCTCTCGGCGTGGCGTGGTCAACGTGGTCAACATGGTCAAGGAACGACTTCCATCGGACGTGGACTGTACGTGGAGAGGCTGACAGCTTGGTCCACGGCCGCAGCAAGGAAGTGCCTCCTTATTACGCGGAAAATAATGATTCCTCCACCTGACAGCTGAGACCCAATGGACGGGCCACTGTATTTGCCGAAAAAAACGTTTCCCCCTGACTGCTGGGACCCACCAGCTACATCTTCGCACGCAAGGAAGTGCGTCTGGGCAAAAAAACAAAATGATTCGCCCCCCTGACCACTGGGACCCACCAGCGACACCTTCGCACGCAAGGAAGTGCGTCTGGGCAAAAAAAATGATTCGCCCCCTTAACTGCTGGGACCCACCAGCTACATCTTTGCACGCAAGAAAGTGCGTCCGGGCAAAAAAAAACGATTCGCCCCCCTGACTGCTGGGACCCACCAGCTACATCTTCACAGGCAAGGAAGTGCCTGACAGTCGGGACCCACTTGGTCGAAGCGTACGTAGCATTGTCATTCTGGTCACGAATGTGTACGTACATACTGGTCGATGTAGAGCGTGCGCGCATGTGTTGTAGTAGAGGCGCGCACGTAGCATGTATACGTACGTACATCAGCGAGGGTGCACGAAAGAAAATACGACCACATACGTACATATGGGCAGGGTCTCGAACGCCTACTCGCGCATACGTACATGGCTGGGTTGGAACGGAGAAACAGCGTCGTTGTCGTGTTCATGGGGAGCCAACCGGCTGGGTCGGAACGGAATGCGTGGTCGTGTTCATCAGGAGGGCTCTGACGGAACAGGTGATGGAAACGAGGCCTGACGTACCGCACGACAGAGGAAACGGACCTCCTACGTTCAGAACGGGGTCCTATTGATAGGGAGGGGTGTGGCGTACCGAAAAACGGAGGAAACGAACCTCCTACGGTCGAAACGGGGGTGCTGTTGATCGGGAGGGGTGTGGCGTACCGCAAAACAGACGAAACAGACCTCCTACTGTCGAAACGGGGGTCCTGTTGATCAGGAGGGGTGTGGCGTACCGCAAAACGGACGAAACAGACTTGTGTTGGAGCGCTACGGTCGAAACGGGGGTCCTGTTCATCGGGAGGGGTGTGGCGTACCGCAAAATGGGACTCCACGGGATACTGTTCAGCTCCACAGTCGACCTCCTCCGGCCTCCACGGGCTACCGTCGACCTCCTCCAGCCTCCACGGGCTCCTGTTCATCCAGCCTCCACCGCGCGCTACTCCACCGGCTACTATTCAACCACCCCTCCACCATCTACTATTCATCCAACCCTCCACCTTTACTCTTCATCCAACCCTCCACACCACGGGGTCCTGTTCAACCACCCCTCCACGACCACCCCTCCACCGTCTACTGTTCATCCATCCCTCCATGCCACGGGGTCCTGTTCATCCAGAGGCAACGCCACCGCTCACTGTTCATCCAACCCCCCCGCAACACTCACTGTTCATCCAATCGATCGGCTTCAGTTAGCAGCAGTAGCAAAGGAATCGCTCCATCGGGTTCAGTTAACAGCCATCAATCGATCGCTCGGGT
The DNA here is from genome assembly GCF_018294505.1 of Triticum aestivum. Classification (NCBI taxonomy): domain Eukaryota; kingdom Viridiplantae; phylum Streptophyta; class Magnoliopsida; order Poales; family Poaceae; genus Triticum; species Triticum aestivum. Next base: position 397,888,428 of record NC_057795.1, on the reverse strand, counting down.
TCAGTAACGCGTAGCCTGCAGTGCAATCGCTCGGGTTCAGTTAGAGCCCAACGCCTCGCTCGGGTTCAGTTAGAGCCAACGCCTCACACGTGTACGAGAGAAACGCGCATCGCTCGGTCCTCGACCTCCCACCGTAACCGGCAACTCCCCGAAATTTTCCTCCCCCTCGCTTCTACCACGGTTTTTTCCGTCATGGACGGCCCAAAGAATGTCATGCAGCTGCGTCTCCGGCCCGCCCAGGATGAAAAGCCCATTTTCTGTCATGATTTTTTGTCATAGAAGTAGGAGCCCACCACATCTATGATGATACCGGGTTTTGTCACAATTATCATCATAGAAGTGTCATATGTATGACAGATTTTTTTTTCGTTCGGCCCAAAATGTCACGGATGTGTCTTTTTTTTGTAGTAACTAGTACAAACCCTCAGCCCTGAGGGTGGACTACTCCCTCCTCATCATGGTGGTCGCGGGGATGATGAAGATGGCCTTTGGTGATGATTTCCCCCTCCGGCAGGGTGCCGTAACAGGGTCCAGATTGGTTTTTCGTGGATACAAAGGCTTGCGGCGGCGGAACTTCCGATCTAGGTTAATTTTTGGGGGTTTCTGAATATATAGGATTTTTTGGCGTCGGTTTCATGCGAAGATGGGCCTTAGGGGCCCACCACCCACCAGGGCACGCCAGGGGGTGGCGCCACTGGTGTCTTGTGGGCAGCAGGGGGCCCCCTCTGGTGGTTCTTTGCGCCATTATTTCTCTTCCATAAAAATCGTCAAAAAAATTCGTCCGATTCCGAGAACTTCTATTTCTGCACAAAAAACAACACCACGGTAGTTCTGCCGAAAACAGCGTCAGTCCGAGTGGATTCCATTCAAATCATACCAAAACCATATAAAATTGTTGTAAACATGGCACGAATGCTTCATAAATTATAGATACATTGGAGACGTATCAGTGCGCCTAGCCCAATAAGGCCATGGCGCCTCCCCTCATGCCAATCCTGCCCTTGGGACATGGTGGACCCACTTGTGGACTTCCGGACCCCTCTGGAATCCTCTGGAACCTTCTAGAAGCTTCCCAGTACAATACCGAAAAACCGTACCTTTTTCGGAACCCAAAATATGACTTCCCATATATAAATCTTTATCTCTCGACCATTCCAAGACTCCTTGTGACGTCCGGGATCTCATCCGGGACTCCAAACAACATTGGGTTACCAATCATCAAATATCCCAATACTACTCTAGCGTCAACAAACGTTAAGTGTGCGACCTTGCGGGTTCGGGAATCAAGTAGTCATGACCGAGACACCTCTCCGTTTAATAACTAATAGTGGGACCTGGATGCCCATATTGGTTCCTACATACTCCACGAAGATCTTTTATCGATTGAACCATGATGTCAAGGATTCGGTTAATCCCGTATGCAAATCCCTTTGTCCGACGATATCTTACTTGCCCGACATTCAATCGTCGGTATCTCCATACCTAGTTCAATCTCGTTACTGGCAAGTCTCTTTAATTGTTTCATAATACAAGAACTTGTGACTAACTCATTAGTCACATTGCTTGCAAGCTCTTTCCGATGTTGTATTACCGAGAGGACTCACGGATATCTCCCCGTCACATGAAGTGACAAATCCCAGTCTCGATCCGTGCCAACCCAAAAAACACCTTCGGTGATACCTGTAGAACACCTTTATGATCTCCCAGATATGAAGTGACGTTTGGATACACACTAAGTATCCCTCTAGTATTAGGGAGTTGAACGATCTCATGGTCGTAGGAATTGATACTTGACATGAAGAATGCTATAACAATAAACTGATACGATCAACTGCTAAGCTTATGGTTGGGTCTTGTCCATCAAAACATTCTCCTAATGATGTGATCCCTTTATCAAATGACAACTCATGTCTATGGTTACGAAACCTTAACCATCTTTGATCAACGAGGTAGTCTAGTAGAGGCTCACTAGGGACATAGTATTTATTTATGTATTCACATATATATTTAGGTTTTTGGTCAATACAATTATAGTATGAATAATAAAACTTTATCATGAATAAGGAAATATGATAATAACCAATTTATTATTGCCTCTAGGGCATATTTCCAACAGTCTCCCACTTGCACTAGAGTCAACAATCTAGTTTACATAGTTATGAATCTAACACCCATGGAGTCTTGGTGCTGATCATGTTTTGCCCAAGGAAGAGGTTTAGTCAATGGGTCTGCCACATTCAGATCCGTATGTACTTTGAAAAGTTCTATGTCTCTATCCTTAACATAATTATGAATGGAGTTGAAACGACGTTTGATGTGCTTAGTTCTCTTGTGAAACTTGGGCTCCTTGGCAATGGCAATAGCTCCTGTGTTGTCATAAAAGATAGTCATTGGATCCGATGCACTAGGTATTACACCCAAATCGGATGTGAACTCCTTCATCCAGACTCCTTGCGCTACTTTGGAAGCAGCTATATAGTCTGCTTCACATGTAGATCCCGCCATGACACTCTGTTTTGAACTACACCAACTGTCCGCTCCACCATTTAACATAAATATGTATCCATTTTGAGACTTAGAGTCATCGGGGTCTGTGTCAAAGCTAGCATTGACGTAACCCTTTACGATGAGCTCTTCATCACCTTCATAAACGAGAAAACATGTCCTTAGTCCTTTTCAGGTACTTCAGGATGTTCTTGACCGTTGTCCAGTGATCTACTCCTGGATCACTTTGGTACCTCCCTGCCAGACTTATGCCAAGGCACACATCAGGTCTAGTACATAGCATGGCATACATTATGGCATGGGAATGACTTTCATCCTTTCTCTTTCTTCTCTCGTGGTCGGGCTTTGAGTCTTACTCAACTTCACACCTTGAAATACAGTCAAGAACCCTTTCTTTGACTGATTCATTTTGAACTTCTTCAAAACTTTGTCAAGGTATGTGCTTTATGAAAGTCCTATTAAGCTTCTTGATCTATCTCTATAGATTTTGATGCCCAATATGTAAGCAGCTTCACCGAGATCTTTCACTGAAATACTCTTGTTCAAATATCCTTTTATGCTTTCCAGAAATTCTATATCATTTGCAATCAATAATATTCCATCCACATATAATATTAGAAATGCTATAGAGCTCCCACTCACTTTCTTGTAAATCAATCTTCTCTGTAAGTTTGTATAAAACCAAAACCTTTGATCACCTCATCAAAGTGTATAGTCCAACTCCGAGATGCTTGCGCCAGTACATAGCTGGATCGCTAGAGATTGCATACTTTGTTAGCATCCTTAGGATCAACAAAACCTTCTGGTTGCCTCATATACAACTCTTCCTTAAGAAACCCATTAAGGAATGTTGTTTTGACGTCTATTTGGCACATCTCATAATCATGAAATCAGCAATTGCTAACATAATTCTAATAGACTTAAGCATCGCTACGGGAGAGAAAGTCTCATCGTAGGCAACACATTGAACTTGTAGGAAACCCTTTGTGACAAGTTGTGATGACCTCAATTCAATCGTACAGTAATCATACACGCAAATGTGTACAATCAATATCAGGGACTCACGGGAAGATATCACAACACAACTTTAGACACAAATAAAATAATACATGCTTTATAATACAAGCCAGGGCCTCGAGGGCTCGATTACATAAGCTCGAAACACAAGAGCCAACGGAAGCAACAATATCTTAGTATAGACATAAAGTTAAACAAGAATGCCTTAAGAAGGCAAACACAAAAGCAACAATGATCAAAGAGGCAAGGCCTCCTGCCTGGGACCTCCTAACTACTCCTGGTCGTCGGCGGTCTCCACGTAGTAGTAGGCACCCTCTGGGTAGTAGCAGTAGTCGGCGGGAGTGGCATGTGACTCCTCGGATCCACCACCTGATCGCAGTAACCGGGTATAGGGAAAAAGTAGGTAGCAAAGCAACTGTGAGTACTCATCCAAAGTACTCGCAAGCATCATTTCTATGCTAAGTATGCATTGGTATCAAATGGAAGGGTTGTATCTATGGACTATACTGCACAATGCCAGGATAGAGGGGAAGGCCTAGCCTATCAAAGAGTAGCATATTCAAGCATCTTGCAACATCCAGAAGAGTACATAGTAGCAGTTTATAATTAACAAGCATGTTGTAGCATTAACACCCAGAGATCCTTCCTTGACTTCCTGCGAGAAAGCAATCCTGGAGCCAACATATCCATCTCATGTATGAAGTATCCATTTCTACTTGTAATAGATAGGGATACAACTCCGAGCGTCCATTACCGTGGACACAGCTATTTGAATAGATAACTTCCCTGCAGGGGTGCACCACATTACCCAACACGCTTGATTACTCTAGCCAGACACACTTTCCTGGGTCATGCCCGGCCTCGGAAGATCAACACATCGTAGTCCTACCTAGGCTCCGCAAAGAGGTCCCCACCGGTCTACATCCTAAGCGCTCCGGGGTCTTGGGCCCATCGCCCTTTGCACTCCTGGTCGTTATGCGACGAGCCAGGATGAGCACCACCTCATCCTGGATGGCACTAGCCCGACAAGCCCACAATGCTGAATGAGACATCTGACAGAGCTTTCGGAAGAAATGTACGATGCCGAGTGCTCATAATTATTCCTGCGTGACGGTTAGTGCGTATAGGCCAGTGACCAACTCAAATCAAATGCCCAAATCCTTAGTGTATTGGGATCTCGTAGAGACGAGCAGAGACTCATGATCATCTGACCACGTCGCCCCTTCTCGAAGAAATACCGCAAGGGCTAGCCCAGCCCACTCGGGGGCAGCCTGCCTGCCCAACCGTGCCTCGTAATTACCTCGCGGGTGCTCTCCGTGCCCGCCCGACTTTCACAGGTATCTCTCACGAGTACCCCTCGGGGCCGACCCGACTTTAACAAAGGTCTGAAGTAAAGCCAGGGTAACTGTGTGCCCAGAATATCAAGGAGGGAAACCCGAGGAATCACCCTCGAGGGATTACCCTCGATGTAATTGTCAAGGTGAACTTAGGAGGAATCACCCTCGGGGTTCACACTTGAGGTGTTGCACGAAAGAGTCGTAATGGGAGTGGTGAAGGAGGAATCACCCTCGATGACCACGACCGAATAGCTACACTACAGAGTTATCATCAGGAGTGTGTTATGAGGTATCACCCTCTGCACTCGATAGTAGCTCGGCAGAGTCGAGCAACAAAAGGGGGTGTGATGTGATGTCTACTATGCAACTTTATTCTTGTAGACTCGTGTTGGGCCTCCAAGCACAGAGTTTTGTAGGACAGTAGAAATTCTCCCTCAAGTGGATGACCTAAGGTTTATTAATCTATGGGAGGCATAGGATGAAGATGGTCTCTCCAAACAACCCTACAACCAAATAACAAAGAGTCTCTTGTGTCCCCAACATATCCAATACGATGGCAAATGGTATAGGTTCATTAGTTCGGCGAAGAGATGATGATAAAAGTGTAATATGGATGGTAGAAATAAATTTTTATAATCTGAATAAATAAAAACAGCAAGGTAGCAATCAAAAAAAGTGAGCACAAACGGTATTGCAATGCTTGAAAACAAGGCCTAGGGTCTACACTTTCGCTAGTGCAATCTCTCAACAATGCTAATGTAATTGGATCATATAACCATCCCTCAACGTGCGATGAAGAATCACTCCAAAGTTCCTGGCTAGCAGAGAACATAAGAAGAAATTGTTTATAGGGTACGAAACCACCTCAAAGCTATTCTTTCCGATCAATCTATCCTAGAGTTCGTAGTAAAATAACACCAAGCTATTCTTTCCGATCGATCTAACCAATAGTTCGTACAACAATAACACCATATGATACACATCAACCAACTCTAATGTCACCTAGATACTCCAATGTCAGCATAAGTATCCGTGAGTTGATTATACGATATGCATCAAACAATTTCAGATTCATAATACTCAGTCCAATACAAAGAACCTCAAAGAGTGCCCCAAGATTTCTACCGGAGAAACAAAGACAAGAACGTGCATCAACCCCTATGCATAGATTACCCCAATGTCACCTCGGGAATCCTTGAGTTGAGTGCCAAAACATATATCAAGTGAATCAATATGATACCCCATTGTCACCATGGGTATTCATAGCAAGACATAAATCAAGTGTTCTCAAATCCATAAAAGTATTCAATCCGATAAAATGAAATCTCAAAGGGAAAACTCAATTCACAACAAGATAGAGAGGGGAAAACACCATTTGATCCAACTATATTAACAAAGCCCGCGATACATCAAGATCGTGAGATCTCAAGAACACGAGAGAGAGAGAGAGAGAGAGAGAGAGATTAAATGCATAGCTACTTGTACAAAGCCTAAGCCCCTAGGGTGGACTACTCCCTCCTCATCATGGCAGCCGTCGGGATGATGAAGATGGCCACCAGTGATGATTTCCCCCTCCGGCAGGGTGCTAGAACAGGGTCCAGATTGGTTTTCGTAGATACAGAGGCTTGCGACGGTGGAACTTCTGATCTAGGGTTATCTTCAGGGGTTTTGGAATATTTGACAATTTATAGGGCGAAGAGGCGGTGCGGGAGGCCACCAAGGTGGGCACAACCGACCAAGGCATGCATGAGCCCCCAGGCGCACCCAGGTGGGTTGTGCCCCCCTCAGGGCACCCCTTGATACGTCTCCAATGTATCTATAATTTTTGATTGTTCCATGCTATTATATTATCCATCTTGGATGTTTTATATGCATTTATATGCTATTTTCTATTATTTTTGGGACTAACCTATTAACCTAGAGCCCAGTGCCAGTTTCTGTTTTTCCTTGTTTTTGAGTTTTACAGAAAAGGAATATCAAACGGAGTCCAAACGAGCTGAAAATTTATTGTGATTTTTATGGACCAGAAGAAGCCCCTGAAGCACAAGCGTTGGGGCATAAGAGTCCCGAGTCAACGACAAGGGTAGAGGGCGCGCCCACCCCCTAGGGCGCACCCCTGCCTTGTCGCTGACTTGTGGACCCCCCTAACATGAAACCGATGCCAAAAATTCCTATAAATCCAGAAATCCCCAGAAAGAAACCTATATCGGGAGTTCCGCCGCGGCAAGCCTTTGTAGCCACAAAAAACCTCTCAGGGCCCCGTTCCGACACCATTCCGGAGGGGGGAACCATCATCGGTGGCCATCTTCATCATCCCGGCGCTCTCCATGATGAGGAGGGAGTAGTTCACCCTCGGGGCTGAGGGTATGTACTAGTAGCTATGTGTTTGATCTCTCTCTCTCTCTCTCTCTCTCTCTCTCGTGTTCTTGATTTGGCACGATCTTGATGTACCGCGAGCTTTGCTATTATAGTTGGATCATATGATATTTTTCCCCTCTACCTTCCTATGATGAATTGAGTTTTACCTTTGAGGTTTCACTATTATTGGATTGAATACTATTATGGATTTGAGAACACTTGATGTATGTATTGCGTGGGATACCCGTGGTGACAATGGGGTGTTCTATTGATTTACTTGATGTATGTTTTGGCACTCAACTCGCGGATTCCCGAGGTGACATTGGGGTAATCTATGCATAGGGGTTGATGCATGTTTTCGTCCTTGTTTCTTCGTTAGAAATCTTGGGGAACTCTTTGAGGTTCTTTATGTTGGATTGAATATTATGAATCCGAAGTTGTTTGATGCATATCATATCATTGACCCACGGATACCTGTGGTGACATTGGAGTATCTAGGTGACATTAGGGTTTGATTGATGTGTGCCATGTGGTGTTATTTTACTAGGAACTCTAGGGCTGCTTGTGACACTTATAGGAATTTCCCAATGGATTGATCAGAAAGAATAACTTTGAGGTGGTTTCGTAATAAATTTCGTCTTATGTTCTCCGCAATAAGAACTTGGAGTGACTCACGTTGGGGGATAGTCATATGATCTAGTTATGTTATCATTGTTGAGAGAACTTGCACTAGTGAAAGTATGGACCCTAGGCCTTGTTTCCAAGCATTGCAACACCATTTTTTCTCACTTTTGTTACTTGTTACCTTGCTGTTTTTATATTTTCAGATTACAAAAACCAATATCTACCATCGATATTACACTTGTATCACCATCTCTTCGCCGAACTAGTGCACCTATACATTTACCATTGTATTGGGTGTGTTGGGGACACAAGAGACTCTTTATTATTTGGTTGCAGTGTTGTTTGAGAGAGACCATCTTCATCCTACGCATCATATGGATTGATAAACCTTAGGTCATCCACTTGAGGGAAATTTGCTACTCTCCTATAAAACTCTGCGCTTGGAGGCCCAACATGAGTCTACAAGAAGAAGGTTGCGTAGTAGACATCGAGCTCTTTTATGGCGCCGTTGCTGGGGAGGTGAGTGCTTGAAGGTATATCTTTAGATCTTGAATAGAATCTTTTAGTTTCTTGTTTTATCACTAGTTTAGTCTATAAAAGAAAAACTACAAAAATGGAATTGAGGTTGCCTCATATGCTTCATCTTTTTAATGTCTTTCGTGAAAATAAGGATTCCAATAATTGTGCTCAAGTGTTAGAAGAAGAAGTCTATAAAAGTTTGGGCACTAAATTTTTTGAATGATGAGCATGATTGCAATGTTGTTAGTATGAATTCTTTGATATCCATGATGCTAATGATATGCAAAGCTACAAGCTTGGGGATGCTATGTTTAGTGAAGATGATATTTTTAGTCCCCCAAGTTTAGATGAGCAAATTTATTATGATGATAGAATGCCTCCTATTTATGATGATTATGTTGATGAAAGTGGGTTTGGAAGAGTGTTAACTTTAGATTATAATTATTCCACTATTTTGGAGGGTGTTGAATCTTATTATAATGATAAAAGAGGATTTGGAGAGGTCGTGACTTTATTTAGTAATGATTCCAATTTCTTGGAAGAGGTTTCAATTGATTATGATGAGAACAAAGTTGCTACTTATGATGATTATTGTGATGACACTTATGTTATAAAAAGTAGTGATGGTTATATTTATAAAGCTTGTCATGATTATGAATATCCTTTTATTATACAAACGGTTTTTAACCCTGTTCCACGACGGCATTTTGAACCGTCGCCAAGTGAGTGTGTGTGATAGGGTGTCCTTCCCACACGACCCAGAAACCATCGGGGATAGGGAGCCTTGATGCATACAGTTATCCCTATAAAACTATTTCTGATATCTAGAATATCTCAAATGCTTCATCCTTGCAACTCATTTGTGCTCGCATTGCCATCGCAGTCGGACTTCTCTGGTTTTACCTAAAACCAAGCGCAGTCCAGGCACATTCCAGGCACGTACCAAACTGGATCTACGTTTACGATACCTGGCACATCACAAACAATTCATGATTGTAAACCATGTACGATAGGTCGACAATCATACACATTTAGTTTCCCGCATCGTTTGTGATATTGTTTGACATCACACCCGCTTTGCAAACGGCAACTGTGTGCATGGTTACACACGTTTCCTCTCCGTGAACCGTGTTGGATTATGATGTATATCACACATGCAGTGCTTTATAGACCATGTGTGCCGTAATGACCTGCAGAGCGTAATTTCACCCTAATTTAATTGCTGCTATTTAAATTTTTACCTAATTCGAATTTGAAAGTATGCTATAGCTTTATTTATATCCATCCGGTTCAAACAACCAATGCATTATTCGATTCGTAGGTACATATGTTCGAGAATTACATAAGCACCAAATAAAGAATGACGAACCATGGTTGTATAGTTGTACTATTAAAGATGGTAAAGAAAGAGGCGAGAGACATTCTGGTTGCTGAACAAGGTGAAGCGGAATGGCCCTATTGTTCTCTCCTCGATGCAGAAGGCACGCATGACTCTAGTCCAACTCCTTGTGATGGCCGGCCGCCAATCATGTAGTTTTAGAAGTAATCTTGAGTAAACTGCTTCAGTATCCACTTCAAAGGAAAAAAAGATTCAGACATTGTCATCTAACACAACTCATTACAATCAGTAAAAAGAAGGCTAGAGAGTTCTTACTTACCATCCTGCAGTTCACAGTTGTCTTGCATAAAGTGTAAACAAATAATTCGATTTACATCTTTTGACCCATTTTAATAACAATCTTTATCAGTTTCCTCACTTGATGCTGGTTCATGAATATCTCATTGCCCCATATGCAGAAAGGGTCAAAGTGTGGATCTTTGGCAATGACATATGTACCTAAAAGCACCAAGTTAATATTAGAAGCTAAACAACAATTGCAAAATGATGTAGTACAACACTCCCTCCATCCCATTATATAAGATCTAATTACATGTATATCTAGACATCATCAGAACAATAAGGTAACACTCTTCCTTGTTGCTATGTAGCCTAGGATTGCATATTTAGTCATCCAGTACAATGCATGTTGCTATGTAGCCTCAGATATACTCCCTCAGTAAACTAATATAAGAGCGTTTAGATTACTAAAGTAGTGATCTAAACACTCTTATATTAGTTTACAAAGGGAGTATTAAATCCGTCCCTAGTTAATCTACTGATAAATGGGTTAAAAAGATATATTCAGTGAAATGTACGATTCGACGATTAATCCCGAGGCTATATGGTACTAGCTACTGATATCCTGAACAATGAGTATATATAAAAAAGGCGATAAAACTAACCTTGATGCAAAACAACAGCTGTTCTCAATATTGTCTTGTATGAGTACATATAAAGGCATGTTAAGCACAACAGGCTAAACATCAACCAAATATATCCATGGTAGACAACATAGTCTACAAACGATGGCTTCAGTGTGCAGGTTTAAGAACGCTAGTTAAGCAAAACAATAAGTGAAAAGGTGTGTTAACCGCAACATGCATAACATTTAAAAACCAGCAAATATAGTCATTCAAACTGGTATTGTGCAAGTCTAAAGTACACTAGTTATTGTTAAAAAATGAAAAGGCGTGTTAACTACAAGATCCTTAACAACAACCAAATATCGTAATTCATAGTGGCATTGTTGAAACTGTATTGATGAAATTGAACTACATGACAAACAGTTGCACATATACAGCATCACATTGTGAAGAACTGAAATAAACAAGGCATAAGGCCATCTCTAGCCGATCCCCTAAAAGTTAACGGACTAAAACGCTTAGTGAAGTATATATATACTCCAGCAATTTTTGGCCTTTCTAGTCGATCCCTGATACGTCCATTTTGTATCATGTTTTCCTGCAGTTATTTATAATGTTTTTATGCATAATAATGCTTGTTGGAGTAATTCTAATGCCTTTTCTCTCATAATATGCAAGGTTCCCACAAAGAGGGAGAATACCGGCAGCTGGAATTCTGGACCTGAAAAGGCTACGTCAGGCCACCTATTCCACACAACTCCAAATGAGCTGAAACTTCATGGGGATTTTTCTGGAATAAATAAGAATTATTAGAGCAAATAACCACCAGAGGGGCCCCACCAGGTGGGCACAACCCACCAGGGCGCACGAGGGAGCCCAGGCGCGCCCTGGTGGGTTGTGCCCTCCTCGGCCCACCTCTGGTGCCCATCTTCTGGTATATAAGTCATTTTGACCTAGAAAAAAAATGAAGAGAGGACTTTCGGGATGAAGCGCTGCCGTCTCGAGGCGGAACTTGGGTAGGAGCACTTTTGCCCTCCGGCGGAGCGATTCCGCCGGGGGAGCTTCCCTCCCAGAGGGGGAAATTATATTCATCATCATCACCAATAACTCTCCCATCTTGGGGAGGGTCATCTCCATCAACATCTTCAACAGTACCATCTCCTCTCAAACCCTATTTCATCTCTTGTGTTCAATCTTTGTACCGGAACTATAGATTGGTGCTTGTGGGTGACTAGTAGTGTTGATTACATCTTGTAGTTGATTACTATATGGTTTATTTGGTGGAAGTTTATATGTTCAGATCCATTATGCTATTTAATACCCCTATGATCATGAGCATGATTATCATTTGTGAGCAGTTACTTTTTTCTTGAGGTCGCGGTAGAAATCTTGTTGCAAGTAATCATGTGAACTTGATATGTGTTTGATATTTTGATGGTATGTATGTTGTGATTCCCTTTGTGTGTCATGTGAACATCGACTACATGCTACTTCACCATACTTGGGCCTAAGGGAATGCATTGTGGAGTAGTTATTAGATGATGGGCTGCGAGAGTGATAGAAGCTTAAACCCTAGTTTATGCCCTATTCCATAAGGGGCTGATTTGGATCCAAAAGTTTAATGCTATGGTTAGATTTATTCTTAATACTTTTCTCGTAGTTGGGGATGCTTGCGAGGGGGTTAATGATAAGTAGGAGGTTTGTTCAAGTAAGAACAGAACCTAAGCACCAGTCTACCCACATATCAAATTATCAAAGTGGCGAACACAAATCAAACCAACATGATGAAAGTGACTAGATGAAATTCTCGTGTACCCTCAAGAACGCTTTGCTTATCATAAGAGACTGTTTTGGCCAGTCCTTTGCCTCAAAAGGATTGGGCTACCTTTCTGCACTTTTGTTACCGTTACCATTAATTGCTCGTTACAAACTACATTGCTATCAAACTACTCGTTACTTATAATTTCAGTGCTTGCAGACATTACCTTGCTGAAAACCGCTTGTCATTTCCTTCCGCTCCTTGTTGGGTTCGGCGCTCTTATTTATCGAAAGGACTATGATTGATCCCCTATACTTGTGGGTCATCAAGGCTCTTTTCTGACACCGTTGCTAGGGAGTGAAGCACTCTTGGTAAGTGGAAATTGGTAAGGAAACATTATTACTACATGCTGAAATTTATTGTCACTTGTTACTATGGAGAACAATCCTTTGAGGGGTTTGTTTGGGGTAACTTCACCTCAACTGGAACCATAATTAGTTACCCCTCAACATACTGTAGCTACTAAAAATATTGGTTATGAAATTCCTTCGGGAATGATAGAACAACTGCTAGCTAATCCTTATGCAGGAGATGGAACCGAACATCCTGATATGCACTTGATATATGTGGATGAAATTTGTGGATTATTTAAGCTTGTAGGTTTACCCAGAGATGAAACTAAGAAAAATGTTTTCCCTTTATCTTTGAAGGTAAAAGCATTGGCATGGTATAGGCTATGCGATGATATTGAATCTTGGAATTAGAATCGATTGAAATTGGAATTTCACCAAAATATTTATCCTATGCATCTAGTTCATCTTGATTGTATATTCTGCTAATATTAGCAGAATAACTATTCTGCACACCACTTCCGCACTGCACGCTGAACGCAAGTGCACGTCATTGTTTGAACCAAGTGTGCAGCAGTACTCACACGAGTGAACTTCTCGTCGGAAAAAACTGCACGCGTTATTTTTTCGGTACTGTTTTCGCTCTAATTTTTTAACCGTTTATAGGAATGAGGCGTGTAATATACCGTTGAAAAGCTATGGATTAGGCGCAACTTCGACATGTTGAACACTTTTCGAGTTTCCACACGGTTTAAGAGCAGTTTTGAAAATGGTGCGGCCCATGACGAGTTGCAGCGAGCGTTTTTTTGAGATTTGTTCTAAACCGCTAATCGGAATGAAGCAAACAATATGCCGTTGGCTAGATATCGTCGAGGCGCATCTTTTTCATATATAAATTTTTCTTTAATTCCTTACGGTTTAAGAGCAGTTTCAAATTTACTAAATCGCGAAATTCTGTTTTTCAAAAAAATTCAAATTTTTGGTACTGTTTTTGCTCCAGTTTTTTAACATTTGTCGAAACGAGGCGTGTAATATATCATTGAAAAGTTATGGATGAGGCGCAACTTCTTATGTTGCAATGTTTTTGAGATTCCTTACGATTTTAAGTTAATTTTGAAAATCGTGTGGCGGACGACGAGTGGCAGCTGCTGTTTTTCGCGAAATTTTCACAAACCGCTGCTCGGAATGATTCAAACGATACGCAATTGGAAAGGTATCGACGAGGTGCAACTTTTTCATGTAGAACACGCTCTCTAATTCCTTACGGATTAAGAGCAATTTTAAAATTACTAAAATGCGGATACTCTGTTTTTGAGACACCAAAATCGACGCGTGTACTGCATCAGACATAAGAATGCACTGCTTCAGACGGATAACCGCACTGCATCGGACGAGCAAGTGCGCTTCACGATTTCTTTTATCGGACGTAAATTTTTTCAAGACAAGCGAGTGAATCGTGCTTCTCGTCGAACATAAGTGAACCGCAACAGTTTCGAGATGTGAACCTCATTATTTTTTTGTCGTTTACATGACATCTTTTTTGCACTTCACAATGGTAGGTAGTAAACCGCGACACATAACCAAAGTGAACCGCATTACTTTTTTTGCCTATTTTTTGCATTTTTACTCGTTGGGTCTAAGAGGACCGCAAGACTCCTAAAAATGAGCCGCAAGCACTCTCAACAGTGAACCACACTACTCTTTTTTTAGTTTTTTAAACTTCTTCAATGAACATAACATAAATATTTGCAAATACATTTTTTTAAATTAAGTGTACTACAAAGTCCTTCGGAGCGAACATTTTTAAAGACCAGAGTGCACTGCATTTTTCTTTTTCTTTTTCTCTATAGAGTTTTGGTTTTCCCATAGTGCATTGCATATATATAATTTTTGGTTTAAAAATGAAATATGCACTACGGGGACGAGGCGAGAGGACTGCATTTTTTGTTTGCACGCTACATATTACACACAAGCATCCATCCACATCCATATCGATTTTCTACTCTCATTTCCTATCTGCATCAACGTGCAAGGACTGCAAGAGAATTTTTTCTGCAAATCACATAGTGAATGGCCCCAAGGAGCAGCAGCAGCCGGCGACAAGGCTGCAGTAAACCACCCAGAGAAAGGAAGAGGATGTGAGGAGGAAGGGCACCACGGTGGAAACGCCATGCTGCAGTTGGCTGGTCCACCACATAGTGCACTGCACACGCAGAACTATACCAAAAATATCAGAGAAAAGAACTGCACAACCACGACCCCCATCACTGCTCGCGCAGAATTGCATCACGCGGGTATGTGAGCTCCATGGTCGCGAATGCTAAACCGCCCACGAGTATTGAGGATCTGCAAGAGAGGAGACAAACAGCAGAAACTATATTTTCGTCAGCGGAGGTCGTGGATGAAACACACCGGGGGGTGCAGCGCACTTCACGAGGGATCCGAGTGCACTGCACATCCAATATCCAGAAAAAAGGAAAAGGACTCCCGTGAACGACACCGCACGGCGAGGTGCAATGCACCATGCGTCACCGGCGAACCACACTGGCTGACAGAGAGCACCACCCACACGGTTGATTTAGAGATTGGGGGATAGTCAAAGTGAATCGCCCGCGTCGACAAGATGCACACACCGGCACCGAAAAACCAAAGAACTGCACACAATGCATCGGCAAGCTGCACGCAATGCGGCGGCGAGCTGCACACACATGCAACGCCTTTCCGTACTGTGTCGTCAGTGTCGTCTGGCTGGGCTCGAGGGGAGGTGACCCCGATAGGAAGAGGTTCGCCACCAGGGTGGGCTGGGATCGAGGGGAGGCGACCCCGATAGGAAGAGGTTCGCCACCAGGGAAGCAGGGAGAGTTCAGGGCGGATGCATCGCCGTCGGGGTAGCTACCCAGGAAGGCAGGGGCAGAAGAGGGAGGTGGAACCGGATCCCACCGAATCCAGTGGTTGCTTGGCAGGGGCGTGGCCAGATTTGTTGGCCGGCCATGGGGCTGATGGCGGCGGGGCCATGGTGGAGAGTAGGAAGGCGGGGAGTGGGGATTGGCTAGGCCAAGGGGTGGGCTGCGACGGCCATGGATCTTGAATAGGAGGAGGAGAGCTCGGGATGGGGAGGAGGATTCGCAAGGAGAGGCAGGCACGGATCAGGGTTGGGCGGTGTTGCAGCACCATAGGAGAGGAACGCCGGGGTGGGGTTGGGCGGTGGCCGGGCGCGGGCGGCATTTGGGAAGCAGGGGAGGTGGTCATGTGGCGGCGGCAGGGGAAAGCAGAGGAGGTGGTGGTGCAGCGACGACGCGGGGGAGGCAGGGGGAGGTGGTGGTGCGGC